>NC_090813.1:107749430-107754430 GCF_000390325.3 Nicotiana tomentosiformis | reverse complement strand
ACGAGCCCATATCCTTGCTTTTCTATCAATTTCTAATTCTGATCTTCCTCCCCAATCTGATATTATGGTGCCGGTATAGACCGAAATTCCGTTATGGTCCAATTCTGATCGGTAATAAATACCGGGACTTTGCAATATTTGATTGATCACAATTCTATATATTCCATTGACTATAGAAGTTCCCAGGGAATTCATTAGAGGAATGTTTCCGATAAAAAATGTTTGTTCTTGCATATCCCTACTGTTTTTCCAAATTAATCCCGCGGATACATATAATTCAGAAGAATATGTGAGTGATTCATACACAGCATCTCTTTCCTTTATCAAGGGTTCGACCAATTGATATGTTTCCACAAATAATTGAAATTCAATTTCTTGATCTGTATCTTCAATTTTTGGAAACTTATAAAGTTCTTCCGTCAAACCTTGATCAATGAACCTACAAAATCCTTCAAATTGTATCTGATTAAATCCAGGTATTGTAGATATTCCCTCATTTCCATCCCCGAGCATTTTTAATTTCCCATTTATCAAAAAATACCACTATTGGTTCATTCTTCATCTAATTAGATAGATTAGATAAATGATCTAGCAATGATGGCATTTCTATTTTGTTTACCGAATCACATGAAATTTTACCCAACTCCATATCTGGAATGTATGAAATACGTATGAACGGAGGAAGAAAGAGAATTTTCTACTTAAATTGAATTGGAATTTATTGGAATTTTCAACAGATACAAATGGAAAGAAATTGATAAAACATCCCTAGAAACAGACTTCTGCTACTTAGACTTATTAATTAAGTTATAGGATTTTGTATAGAATATCAAAACAAAAATGGTTCCATTTCTACCATTATTATGATAATACATATTCCAACCTGCTTGAATACCAGAAAAATAAATGGATTCGACATTTGATCTTTTCGCTGAGATAAAGGCATAAAAATCAGAAAGAATATATAGAATTAGAATCGGTTTTTTAGCATTTAACCCCCTTTTATGTTATGGATTTCGTTGTTCAAAAAATGATTTGCAGAGAAGAGAGAGATTTTGTTTACAGATTTTTGAGTAGAATACAATTGTGAAGTGTATAAGAAAAGAAGGTTTGTATGGCTTAACCACGTGTGGAGATATCTATAATATCCGTCTTTCTTCTCTTTTATTGTTTTATTGTCGTTCTCTGTTCTATTCGGGGCAACACGGGTTGTGCTCTATGAAACCAGAATTTCAATTTTCTATTCAATTCAAAATTCAAATTGAAGTATGATACTTTTCTGATATCTGATAATTCTCTATCGGGAACATATATAAATAATATATATCCGTCTAACAATTTCTCTTGGGGGGTTTACATATACTCATAATTGTTGTTATAATTAAAATTGAGAAGGATTTTTTGATTGAAAAAATCCATACTGATTAGTTATATATCAAGTTGTATTTTCTTATGTCATTAGGAAAACAAAATTTGGAGATTCAAATCCAAGAATCATTCATGCATTCTAAGTCAATAGTTAATGGTTCCGATTTTCAGAAATTTGAATTTTGGATTTTGCGACTGAAAATCCACATTTTATTTTTCAATAGAAAGGTAAGAGAAAGCTTTGAACATTATGAATTTGGAGATAGACTCAATCGAAATTAAAAGGATGAATCAAACCCAATCAAAAGGGAAGAAGGATTAGGATTTCTTTGACTTTGTGCAAGTACAATAAAAAAGCAGTTCAGTAATCCGGGAAAGTTTTCATCTATTTTGTATTTGTAGCATTTTGGCGACATGGACGAGTGGTAAGGCAGAGGACTGCAAATCCTTTTTTCCCCAGTTCAAATCCGGGTGTCGCCTGATCAACAAAAAACTAGAAATCTCTTTTTTTCTTCTGTTCTGTTGATATAACCCGCCGAATGATTCCCCAGCAGAAGCAGAGAAAGCAGACTGTTGATACTTGTTTGATTCTAAACATCCGGTCTGGGGGTTTTTCGAAAAAATTGTAAATATCCTTGCATTGCATATTTAGGCTTCAAGGAAATATTCGAATGCTAGAGGAGCTATCAAGACTTCGCAATTACCTTCTACTACAAATCAAAATTTTCTATTATTAATGCATTGTATAATGACTGGACCTTGAATTAGATTGGAGAGCCCGATAGGAAATCTAAATAGTTGTGGAAGGGGGCGGAAGATACTTTATTATATACGAGGAACTCACGAAAATCTCTGAGTGCTCAAGCATCCAATCAATTGAAATGAGGGTCAACAAAAAAAGAATAGGACCTATTATTCCTACATGTTCCATTAGTAACATTCCCTTGAGATGTTACTGCAGATTTTGCTTGTGTTTAATCTTTCCCGATTAGAAATCATATAGGAATTTCTTATAAAATGAGCGAATTTATTGGATTGGTTTATTAATAGTCTTCGTTCTTTTTGACTCTGCGCCATTGATTCCACTATTATTAGTGAGGAATAATGGAACAATTCCTTTATATTTATAGAGATAGGGGACATAATTCATATGGATATAATAAGTCTTGCTTGGGCTGCTTTAATGGTAGTCTTTACTTTTTCCCTTTCACTCGTAGTGTGGGGAAGAAGTGGACTCTAGGGGTCCTACTAATTGAGTTAAGGAAGAAAACTTTATCAATTGCTTTCTAGATCGTTCTGTAACACGTTTTGAACAAAATAAAAATATCTTCATTTTAAAATTCCATTGGACTCGACTGGAGTAATGTATTATAGGAATCATCCTCTTTCAATCAAAGAGCTATTTCAATGATTCCCATGTTTGTAGTTCGAAAGGAAGAGGATCCCAGGAAATTTATTCGAACCTAATTCTTCCGAAATTTTCTATTCCAATGAACGGCCTCTTACCAGGTGATACTGAGGAGGGCCGGACCCTTTTTTATTTGTTTATTTGTTTTTCTCTTTACTGTTCAAAGAAGAGGTGCTTTTGTTAAGTGTATACGCACTTTGTATGAGAAAGAAAGGATCTAAACATAGTGGTTGTCTAACGAGATACTATGCAGAATAAGATCTTCAGGTGAGTCACATATTGCGCGTTTACC
Source organism: Nicotiana tomentosiformis (assembly GCF_000390325.3). NCBI lineage: Eukaryota > Viridiplantae > Streptophyta > Magnoliopsida > Solanales > Solanaceae > Nicotiana > Nicotiana tomentosiformis. Next base: position 107,751,362 of record NC_090813.1, on the reverse strand, counting down.
CCTTTTGAATTTTTGAAATTGGATTTATGCTTTATCGACTTATTTCATATCATGGTTCAGGCGTTAAAAATCGGTGAGGTTTACTCTTCCTTTTCGATGCCCGTGGAACTACTGTCAATGGTTTACTCAATTATTTCTTGGGAATGTTAAAAAAAAAAAGATTATTACGTGATTTTTTGAATCTGCCTATATCTATCGCTTTTCCTTCATTGATTTGATTCTTTCAATAGATACCGAGATTCAGATTGGAAATCAAAAATCTAGTAATTCAAACTATAAGACATAAGAGTAATTCAGATTGATCAAAACTAATAGATATAGCAAATAAATGGAATTGGATGCTATGTCAATCCCATATATGGAATTGATATTCACATATATCAAGATAATATTGTAGATTGATCTATAGATCCATATCAAAAGATCCATATCAAATGCAGCCTCTATCTTTATTTTATTCCGGGGGCGCAGCTTTATAACTACAATCTAACTAAGAAATAGTATGGTAGAAAGAAATAGATGAATCTTTCTTTCTACCATACTATCTATCTATTAGAATACTGCCGATTCTAGTCCACTTATTTCATTTAAGACATGAAATTAGAATCTTTTTTATTTTATTTCGTCAATTTTGGCTAAGAACTCAGAAGTCAAGTTTCATTCAAATTAGTTAATAATTAATAGTTTTGACTGACTATTTTTACGTAAATGATAAGTAGAAAAGCGGTAGGAACTAGAATAAATAATGCAGTAGCAATAAATGCAAGAATATTTACTTCCATAATCTCATCGGTTTTTTACTTCGCAATAACTCGGGATTTAATCCCATAGAGATGATAAATCTTTGGCCTGTAAATTCAATGAATGAATATTACCTCTCGATGATCTTGAATCGGATCAATATCATGAATAACAATATCTGAACTATCAAATCAATTCGTCGTCGAGAATTGAATAGTATAACATAGGAAGTTCTTTTATCCATACCGCCCCAAACTTGGATTCCTGACCCAATCCAAAATTCCTTTATTTATTTATCATTATCATTTTTTCTCATCTGTTCTTTTTTTCTCTCTAATCTATCTAGTTCCTTCTTGTACAATCATCTGATGAAGTCTCATCAAATAGCTCTTCCACTTCCAGTGGTCACATAGTTACAAACCCAAACAAACAATAAAAGCTAAATGGAAAAAGAAAGGAGTTTAGAATTAAACTATTTTTGACTTGGAAGACAAAGAAATGTGATAAAGATGAGACCGTATAAAATGAATATTCATCAAATTGACTATTTTCCGATTTGTTCTTTTGTCGATGGGGCCTTAAAACAAAATGAAAAATTGGAAAAATGATTAATTCCCCTTTCTAAGAGGAGTAGGATCTTTGGTTGATCTGCCCTTTCCCCTCCTTTCTTCGTAGATTATTAGCCCCGGGATACCTATACCAAAAGCTCAGTGTGCAATTTGCATGAAATCTATTTTTCAACTTCAAACTAGTAAGTGAGGTTCCATAAATCCGTAGCCAGAAAAATAAATTGTTTTTTTTTTGTTTTTTCTGGAAAGTATTTTCTTATATTAAATTTTGTATTGGACAAGAAAGGAATTCCCCTTGTGTATGCGCGCCTCAAAAAGGTATAGTACTCGATTCCATTACATGCATCGGGGGCAATCGAAAAAGCCAGCATTTCTTGGAATACTGACTATAATGCTACCAATAATTGTACTAATCCAACCGCATATGTCTTTCTCCTACCAAAAGGAAAGAAAAAAGAAATAAGGATTTCCCCTTTACTTTGACAATGAAATTCTGTCCCCGGTCCCCTTCATAAAAAGGGAGAGATTTATTGATATATTTATTGGATACATCGGGACTGACGGGGCTCGAACCCGCAGCTTCCGCCTTGACAGGGCGGTGCTCTGACCAATTGAACTACAA
>NC_090813.1:107734430-107736930 GCF_000390325.3 Nicotiana tomentosiformis | reverse complement strand
TATCTAATAAAATCTAATGAGATTTCTCATGGATCTATCCCAGTTTTAAGGTTAACCAAAAGAAAAATAGGTTAATTACATGAGTTTCAAACTGAAATTTGGATGAATAATCCGTTTATTTAGTTTTATCTTTTTTCCCACCTTCAGAAGAATAAAGCATAGGCATTTCTACTAGTGTTAGAATTTTATGAAAGGTAACTATCTCGGTTTCATAGATAAATTTATATAGAATCTTTGAAAAAGACTTTCTTTCATAAGAAAGAAAATACTTACTATCTTTGGGATCTGATCCTACACCGCTGCTCAAGACTTTAGTGGATCGACTCTATTACATAAGTTAATTCCTAATTTTTATCTCACATCATGAGATAAGTATTTCTTCCATCATGACATAAGTACGCAGTTATTATTGTATCGGCCCAAAACCTCGCTAATTGATCTTTACGGTGCTTCCTCTATCTCTATCAATTAAAGCCTTAATATCCATAGAAAAAAGTTGCTAGGCATTTTTATTTTTTCCTATTTTGACTTCTATGAAGTTTCTTTCTTTGCTACAGCTGATAAAAATCGTTGTTTTAGACGATGCATATGTAGAAAGCCTATTTGGTTCTAGTAGTTACTTTACTAGATTTTTCTTTTTTTTTTTTTCTATAGTGGAGATAGTCGCACGTAATGACAGATCACGGCCATGTTATTAAAAGCTTGTGGTAAGAATGGGTTTCGTTCTAGTGCTCGAAAATAATATTCCAAAGCTTTCGTGTGTTCTCCATTACTTGTGTGGATAAGCCCTATATTATAGAGTATATAACTTCGATCATAGGGATCAATTTCTAGTCGCATAGCTTCATAATAATTCTGCAAAGCTTCCGTGTAATTTCCTTCGGATTGAGCCGACACCCGTTACGGTCGTCATTCAATTGAAAGAATCTCCGTTCCAGAACCGTACGTGAGATTTTCACCTCATACGGCTCCTCCCTTATGTGCATAATGAGAATAATACATAGAATCAAAAAAGATTCAACGATGAAAATATTCTCATTATGAACTCAGCAGGGCTAGTGTTTTTACAAGAAATCTCTAGCCAACCTTCCTGCAAGAGATTCTTTCTTAACATCAAGCCTATTGGGACTAGATAGAAATGATAAGATAACTCCAACAATTTCTTTGTTTTTAACGCCTCCTAATTTCCAGGAATTAGTCACTTCAATAGCCTTCGATGGTTATACGGGTATCCAAAGGACGAACGAGATGGATGTTTGTTGTCCCAACCATTCTTTTAGTCCCAAGCCCGCTAAGGAAAGGGCTGACTTAGAACAAAGTTTTCGTGTTGTTGATTCCTAGGTGTAGTGCTTCTTCCCCTATGCTGCCAGTAGAGTAGGATTGACCCGTAATACAGAACCTCTAGGCGTAACCTTTCGCTTAATACTAGAATCGAGAATCGAAACATAGCATCTGAGGTTGCATTAATCGAGAATACACGACAGAAGGAATTGTTCTATTTCCAAACTTCACCTTCAAAAAGCGTAGATTTTTATTTTTTTTTAATTTTCTCGAATCACGTGTTTTTCTCCTCGTAAGACTGAGAGAAATGAATAAATATGAAATAAAAAAAAAAAGAATCAAATCGCACCATCTCTGTAATAGGTAAATGCCTCTTTTTCTCCTGAAGTTGTCGGAATTACTCGTAATAAGATATTGGCTACAATTGAAAAGGTCTTATCAATAAAATTTCCATTTATCCGTGATCTAGGCATAGGTAGCAATCCATTCTAGAATTCTTCTCATTACCTCTCATGGGAAAAAGATCCCACAAAGAAAAGAATTGTATAGTACGAAATAACATAAAAACTTCTTTTTTTTTTTAAGAAAAAAACAAAAGATATGAATCCTCTATTCCAATTGTTCCTTTTTGACAGGAATCGATAAGAAATAAGAAATAAGAAATATTTCAAGGCGATTCGATTTCATACTAATGTAGTAGTATAGGAACTATTCCGATTTCGGTGAAGTTACAAATTAGAAGAACTCGAGAAATTTTGATTGAATCATGATACAAATTACAAAGAAGAAAAAAGACCGAATAATCATTCTATGATGAAAATAGAATAACTGCCAATTTTGTGTACATAACGGGTATACACTATACAATCAAATCTAAATTTTTTTATGAAATTCTATTCTAATATTCTAATACTAATATTCTAATAGAGGGGTAGGTGTTTGTTGTTGAGAACTCCAAAACCGAAAAGGAATTTGAAAATTTTTCTGGTATGGAATCATAGTCTATATAATTAGAATTATGATTTAAGAGTATCCATTAACTATAGTCTAAAAGATATAGACCATCAATCAGTTGATTCGTTCTAATTCATTGAATTAATCCGTTATAAAAATATCAGAAAAAGAAGGGAACGTTGTTTTTGCAAACATAAATCGAATTTTTTTTGCACAATTTTTACGCAAAATTGTATCTTTATCCCGGAGCCTCGAAGGAAAGAAA
>NC_090813.1:107561930-107726930 GCF_000390325.3 Nicotiana tomentosiformis | reverse complement strand
TAATTACCGGCCAAAAATATCTTTTAATTCCAAAAATACTAATTACTTTTGTAATGACAATTGGAATGATATTAACTCCTATTTATTCATTATCTATGTCACGCCAGATGTTCTATGGATACAAGCTATTTAATGTCCCGAAGGATTCTTTTTTTTATTCTGGACCGCGAGAGTTATTTCTTTCGATCTCCATCTTTTTACCCGTAATAGGTATTGGTATATACCCGGATTTCGTTCTTTCATTAGCAGTTGACAAGGTCGAAGTTATTCTATCTAATTTTTTTTATAGATAATTTGGATGACTGAAATAAAAAAACCTATGTTTGTTTTGAAAAACATTCTTGGACAATGAAAAAAAGAAGACTTTTTTTCTTCTCTTAACTCTTAAGTTAAGTAAAAACAATGAAATTGAACTACATATGGTAGAAAACCGTGTGAATCAAATATTGTATTGATGATTCACACGGTCCGCACGCTGGTTCATACAATGCGCCGCCCGCTCTTGTATTTGTAATAACTTGTCTTGAATTCAATTAAATGTTGATGGAAAAGAACCATAACTATGTAACCCTATTCCTAATAGATTGACCCCAAAATAGCATATCCAAATTATAAGAAAGCCTATAGACGCTACAATTGCAGAATTTGCACCCCGCAAATTTCTATTTGTTCGAGTATGTAAATAAATTGCAAATACAATCCAAGTAATAAATGCCCAAGTTTCTTTTGGGTCCCAATTCCAATACGACCCCCACGCTTCATTAGCCCATACCGCTCCCGAAAGGATTCCTATGGTTAAAAAAGTAAATCCTAAACTAATAACCCGATAACTCCAATAATCCAATTGTTGAATCAATTGGGACCTGTAATAATTTTTAGCAGAAAAAAAATAAGTATTTTGTAAAACATTTTCACCCAAGAAAAATGACTCGTTTAAAAAACCATTGCTCTTATAAAAAAGCTGTCTGTTTTTTCGAAATGTAATCACTAGAAGTGCTACTGATAATAATGATCCACATAAAAGGGCTGCATAGCCCAATATCATCATACTTACGTGCATTATTAACCACTCGGATTGAAGAGCAGGTACTAATATTACAGATTGGTGTATTTCAGTTAAAATACCTGACGTAGCAAAGCCTTGGGTAAAAATAGCACTAGGGCCAATTATTTTACTTAAAATTAAAACATTTTTTTTGAAATACGGAATTATATGAATAAGGGAGAAACTCCATGAAAGGAAAATTAATGATTCATATAAATCGCTTAGTGGGAAATGTCCCGAAGAAATCCAACGAGTAACTAATAATCCTGTTATACAGAAAAAGGTAACTATTATGCCCTTTTCTGATGAATCGTATAGTTTTACGATTTCATCGACTAAAAGGGTTATCAAATGAATTGTAATTACAATTGAAACGATCGAAAAGGAAATATGAGTTAATATATGCTCTAAGGTTGAAAATATCATAAAAAATCTTAAAAAAGAAGAGTCCCTTAATTACATTATTCTAAAAAGGAAATCGGGAATTGAATTCATTATAAGATCTATTTATCCTTTTTAGAAGATGGTATGCCGCCACTCGAACTCGAACCGAGATGCATTAGCACTGCTTCCTAAGAGCAGCGTGTCTATCAATTTCACCATAGCGGCCTGTCTTGAACTCATAATAGCCTATGAATAAGCAATCGTCGTGATTGAGGAAGCTATTTTAGTTTAGTAATGATTCAAATGGATCAATAACAATAAAAGGTTGTTCAAATAGGAATTTGAAGTTGAAGGTTCATTATTTTAGATTTGAGTTTAGAGTCTTAGTTTTTTTTTATTTAACCTGAGACTTTCCTATATTTTATGCTTTCCTCGAATTGAACTCTTGTAACTAAACCGTTCTATACTCAATTAAGGAATAGAGTTCAAAAAGTTTTTGTTTTCATTGTTTAATCAGGTATTTCCTATTTATTTTATTTCAGAAATCTAAAACAAAAAATGGATTTTGAAGACAAAATAGAAAGAAAAGAACTTATTTTGCATCGCTCAAAATTGACAACCAGTCATACAGAATTTCATTAAGCAATTTTCTCTATTGGGTTAAGGGCAAGATATACATGGGGATCTATATAATAATTCAGAGAAAATAAAGAGTTAGAAAGTTAGACAAAACAAAAAGGTTTCAAACTAGAATAAATTAGTTTCAATGAGTTCTTAACTTTCACTAAAGATTTTTATATACGTTCTTCTATAGATATGGAAATAGAATGGAAATATAGAATTTTTTTAAATTGAATTCTGAAAATAGGTCGATGGGGAAAATGAAACTCCCCACCTTGGAATAGAAATGATATTTATTTTTTTGTCAACAAAAAAGTTATTATTCAGTAAATAGAGGATTTCCTAATTCTATTATTTTATCTATCAATCAGAAAAGCGAAGCGAGTTCCATTACGTATTGATTGGTGAACTAATCAATATTAAATATGAAAGGGAAATCGTTAAATTATGCAATTAGATAATAATTGAATTCTTTTTTCAAGTTGATTCAAATTATTCTAACATTTTATTACTTATTTATTTATTTTTGTTTGGCGTACAAAAAAACTTTTTGAATTCCCGGTAGAAAGAGATTTCGCTAACGAAAAAGCCTTTAATGCTATCGAATATCCCTTCCTTTTCCAAATATTTTTACGAATACGCTTTTTTGATGTCGAAGTGCGTTTTTTGGAACTGCCATTTAGAAATTAAAAAATTACTCATTGTTATAGCTGGATGTGAAAGACATCTATTGTTCAAAATGAATTCTTTTTACTACTATTTATTTTCGAGCTAATAGTGTCGTCCTAAAATAAAACATTATCGAGATAGGCAAAAGATGTGTGAAAATTGAATAATACTGGAAATAAAAAAAGAAGGTCAATATGTGTTTTTTCAAGTTTTTCTATTCCATAAAACATTCATAATTGTAAAAAAAAAAGGTTCTCTATTGACTGGTATCTTTATTTCACATTATTTTTGATTCATAAAATCTATACCTATAGAATTTGCTAATCGGCTGTTCTGTAGAAAGGAAATTAGTTGAACTTAATAAAAGTCAAAAATAAAATAAAGAATCCAAAAAATACTCGATTTCTATTTATGGTTCCATATTTCATTTACATGCAATAAAATACCTCGAAAGGTTTAAGGATAAGAACCGCATTTTTACTTCATGAAATGAAAAACTTGAATTCCCGTTTGATTCACTGGTCAAACTTGGAGAAAAATAGGCCTATTTCAAAAGAGACTAGTAATTAATCCCTTTCATATCATTTGACCAATTGTTCGAACCAATCATATACTTTATTGAGATAGGCGGAACTCCCCCTCTGAGAACCGTATATGAGACTTTCATCTCGTACAGCTCAAGCAAAAATACCCAAATACTAGTTGCAACGGATATGGAATAGAAAGTTTTAAATTTATTAAGTTCTGATCCCATCTTCTCTGGAAAATCCGAAAGCTCTTCTTTGTGGCGATAATACCAAAATATCAAGTTGGCGCAGTCGTCTTTATCTTTATTTTGATACTTATGGGCCTCTTGAATTCTCTTTTTCCCTATTTCTTTCTAGAATTTGTTTTTGTGGAATATGGCTTTTATTATTTGTTTTCTTTATTATTGATAGGAATTCTCTTGTTAAGACCCTATGAATCGATTAAAACCTCAGATTCATACTAGAACCACGATGATTCAATAAAAAAACCTAACCTAAATCAAATCAAGGATTCCCTGAGTAAGAATCCTCGGATCATCACTTATTCCCTGAATAAATAGAATGACTAAAAATTCAAAGAAAGGTTTTACTTTTGGTCAAAATATAAATAGGGGTTGAAAGAAAAGAATCTTTCGATTTAGAAATTAGAATTTTTTGTTTGAAAATTTTTTGGAGCCCGGACACGAGGTCTGAATATTAAGTATGAATCATAGTTCAAATATTTCTTAATCGATTTCGTGTTCCAAATATTAGAATAAATATCTGACGAAGTAGAACCATCTCTATCAAGATGACAGACCCATTCTCTGTACTATCAATAGGATCAATTATAACAAGTCACACACTCATACTCCGGAAATACAGAAACAAAGAAATTCCACGATCGAACTACCAAAAGAAAATAGAATAGACTAGAAATCGGAGCTCTAAATGATTCATTTTGGACTCAAAAGCAAGAACTTTGCGGTTCTTATAGATCTAATTCATTGAAATTCCATCCAATAAAACGGAAGAATTATAAATCTCCAAAATAATAGATAGAAATACCGCAAATAAGGCCATTGCGACACCCATCAAAGGAGTAGTTCCCCACCCAGGAGCTACTTTACCATATTCCGAATTCAATGGTTTTAATAAATCTCCTACCGCAGTTCGTCTTGGACCAGATCTAGAACTGTTTTCAACAGTTTGTGTAGCCATAAATCCTATTGTATTTATTGAGATCTGTTGACTTTGTAGACCATTCCGTTGTAAATAAACGATCCTATCATAGATCCATTGGGGTCTTGAAATTATATAAATATGATAAGAATGGAAACAGCAACCCTAGTCGCCATCTTTATATCTGGTTTACTTGTAAGTTTTACTGGGTACGCCTTATATACCGCTTTTGGGCAACCTTCTCAACAACTAAGAGATCCATTCGAGGAACATGGAGACTAGTTGAAGTACTGAGCCTCCCGATACCGGGAGGCTCAGTTCTTCAACTGAGATAATGAAAAATTATTTCACCTTTTTAGTTCTTTTTTGTTGGAACTTTAGGCGGTTCTCGAAAAAAGATAGCGAAAAAAATTATCCCTAGAGTCGAGACTAAGAGGAATGTATAAACCAATGCTTCCATAGATTCGATCGTGGTTTACAATTATAGCTTTCATACCTGTTTGTTTCTTTTTATTTTCTTTTTTTTATCATCTTCCGGATAAAGAACGAACAAGAGTAAAAACGAAGTTGATTCAAATAAAGATTTCTCTGGTACCCTATATCAATAAAAGTATCAGGCTGCCTGTCTTTTTGTAGTTGGATCTCCAAGTTTTTGGAATGCTCCAAATTCGACTTGAGCATCTAAATCTGGGTCAATACCAGCAAAAACATCTCTGAACAAGGTTCTAGCACCATGCCAAATGTGTCCGAAGAAGAAGAGCAAAGCAAACGAAGCATGCCCAAAAGTAAACCAACCCCTTGGACTGCTACGAAAAACACCATCGGATTTCAAAGTAGCACGATCTAATTCAAAAATTTCACCCAATTGAGCACGTCTAGCATATTTTTTCACAGTAGCAGGATCACTATAACTGACGCCGTTGAGTTCACCGCCGTAGAACTCAACAGTTACACCTACTTGTTCAACACTATACTTCGATTCTGCCCTTCTAAAAGGAACATCGGCTCTAACAATTCCATCGCCATCTACCAAAACGACCGGAAATGTTTCAAAAAAAGTAGGCATACGACGTACAAAAAGTTCACGCCCTTCTTTATCTCTAAAGATAGGGTGTCCTAACCATCCAACCGCTATTCCATCCCCGTTATCCATTGAGCCCGCTCTGAATAATCCCCCTTTTGCCGGATTATTGCCGATGTAATCATAAAAAGCTAATTTTTCAGGAATTTTAGACCAGGCTTCTGATAAACTTTGATTTTCTGCTAGCCCAGCACTAACTCTTCGATATATTTCTTGCTGGAAGTACCCCTGATCCCATTGGTAACGAGTGGGCCCAAATAATTCAATCGGGGTAGTTGCCGAACCATACCACATAGTTCCGGCAACAACAAAAGCTGCAAAAAAGACAGCAGCGATACTACTGGAAAGGACGGTTTCAATATTTCCCATACGCAATCCTTTGTATAGACGTTGTGGCGGCCGGACGCTAAGATGGAATAGGCCCGCTAATATGCCCAATGTTCCTGCTGCAATATGATGAGAGGCTATTCCTCCTGGAACAAAAGGATCAAAACCTTCCACGCCCCACGCTGGATTTACAGGTTGTACTTTTCCCGTTAGTCCATAAGGGTCGGACACCCATATTCCGGGACCATACAAGCCTGTTACATGAAATGCACCAAAACCAAAACAAGCCACCCCTGAGAGAAATAAATGAATTCCAAAGATTTTTGGCAAATCCAAAGAGGGTTTTCCTGTACGTTCATCACAAAATATTTCTAGATCCCAATACACCCAATGCCAGATAGCTGCCAAAAAGCATAAGCCAGAAAACACAATATGTGCTCCAGCTACACCTTCGTAACTCCAAATACCCGGATTCGTTACAGTCCCCCCTGTGATACTCCAACCGCCCCATGAATTGGTTATTCCTAAACGAGTCATGAAGGGTATAACGAACATACCCTGTCTCCACATTGGATCAAGAACAGGATCAGAAGGATCAAAAACCGCTAATTCATACAGAGCCATCGAACCGGCCCAACCAGCAACCAGAGCTGTATGCATTATATGAACAGAAAGTAACCGACCGGGATCATTCAATACAACGGTATGAACACGATACCAAGGCAAACCCATGGAAATACCCCTTATATCAAAGATAAATAGACACTACGTAACTTTATTGCATTGGAAAAGACTATAATATGACTATCCTATGGACCACTCTTGTTCAGTCGATTATTTCCGAACAAGGGTGTTCTATTCTGTTGGTAATAATGGAACAATTCTGTTCGTAGGAACAAAGAGAAGCAGATTTATTCTATACTCGATAAGTACCAATACGCAATGGGGGAGTTGATCCCATTTTCTATGAGCGAATGAGTCCATACTTATTTATCATTAGAAAGACCTATTCGTAATAATTTGAGTTTATTCATTCTGTCTTTCTTTATGAATTTTTATAATCTATGGATAAAATAAATACGATAAAAACCAATATGAATATTATAAAGACAATAAAAAAAATTGTTACGTTTCCACCTCAAAGTGAAATATAGTATTTAGTTCTTTCTTTCATTTAATGCCTATTGGTGTTCCAAAAGTTCCTTTCCGAAGTCCTGGAGAGGAAGATGCATCTTGGGTTGACGTATAGTGCGGCTTGTCAGATATATTGGGTCATATGGTATTTACCCGTTCTCTCCCCCGATCGAGATATCCCCCGTTTCACCCAAGAAATATAAATTTAATCATCCAAAATTTGGAGCGTGAAGTGCAATTAGATCCATTTTTGAGGGGATTCATATTACTATTATCAATTAGAATAATTTATGGTTGGCTTGGTTGGACTAAAAAAATGAAGTATCCAGGCTCCGTTTAGAAAAAACCCAATAGGATTGGTAAGATATCTATGATTGCTATTCATATTTTTTCTTTGTAAAGAGATCCTAATTGTCAAGCAAAGTTATCTCAACTCTAAGAAATACTTGTATAAAATGAATTGAAAAAAAAAGAAATACAAAAAGAAATGGTAATGGGAGCATTTGTCCTATATGTACAAATCCAAATCGGGCAGATCTTTACCCGGAGTAGAGCATAAACCTAAAAAGATGAAACAGACCCATTCAGGAACAAGAAAATACCATCGCGGTTTGGATTAAATCTCGATGAAAGAATACATCAATGAGAAGTTAATTCGATAAGTTTAATGACCCTTTCTTATAACTTAAAATTTTATAATAGAAAATCGAAAATATAAAAAAGGAGTCAAAACTCGTCTTTATTGAAAAATCGAAGAAAAGCCCTTTCGTTAGAAGTAAGAAAGAACCTTTCTAGAAAAAAAGAAAGAAGACTGGAATCTATACATTGATTCACAATTTTTTTGAACCGTATGCATCAAAAGGCGCATGTACGGTTCCTAAGGGATACAATTTTACCCTAATCAACCGACTTTATCGAGAAAGATTACTTTTTTTAGGCCAAGAGGTTGATAGCGAGATTTCGAATCAACTTATTGGTCTTATGGTATATCTCAGTATCGAGGATGAGACCAAAGATCTGTATTTGTTTATAAACTCTCCTGGGGGCTGGGTAATACCTGGGGTGGCTATTTATGATACTATGCAATTTGTGCGACCAGATGTCCATACAATATGCATGGGATTAGCCGCTTCAATGGGATCTTTTATCCTGGTCGGAGGAGAAATTACCAAACGTCTAGCATTCCCTCACGCTTGGCGCCAATGAGGTTTTTATTTAAGAGAAAAAAGAAGACTATGCCTTCGCCATATGAATACTAAGTAATAATAGCATGGCACTTCGAATTCGATATGAGAAATTTTTGTATTGTTTTTTTTTCAAAACATTAGATTCTGTATCGAGAGAGTAGTATGAGATAAGGGGTATTTCCGATTTTCTCTTATCTATCGGGAGTTCAGTTCAGTGTCACAAACTTTTTTGTTTTCATGCCGGAGAGTTCTTAACAATATTTATGTTATGAAAGAGTACGAAAAAAAAAAAGATTTTTTCCTTATTTGATCGGATTAAAAAGAAACTTTGGGATTGCTGAATCACAGACAAAAAAAAAGAAAAAATAAACATATAAAGCAACGGAGCCATCATAGTATTTTTTAACTCCTCTGAAAGGAAGGATGGCAATTTGATCATTTACCCATCTGAGTCTGATAGATTCTATTTTTCTCTTTCTTCAATAGAAAGGAGGGGAGGTCAATTTTCTTGTAGAGCCGTATGCACAAAAGATGCCTGTACGGTTGTTCAATTCTATCTTTTTTCTATTCTTTATCTTTCTTTTCTCTTTGCTTTATCATGCGAGATAGGGGAAGCTTTTATTTTGTTATATCATCAGGGTAATGATCCATCATTTTCAAACTCTAGAAAATCCCAAAATAAAAAGGTCTACTCCAAATTACATGTCTCAGAAAGCAACAACAAAACCCACCAATATCTAACAAAATAACTCATAATCTTCATCGACTACCTAGTCAGATCTCCATCACTATTAATCAACCATTTGTAAGACCGTGATGCTAAATCTATCTCCAAAATACGATAAGAAAGTCTGATCTAGTGAACAAGTCAAAAACGATAATTGATACACATGACACTATTAAAATGACTATGGAGCGACTCTAAGAGTTTTAAAGAAAAGGACAATAACCATTAAATAACAATCCTTGCCCACGCGAATAAATGCGGGGCTCACCAGGAACTGTCAACTCGTGTACTCTAATTAACTGAATCCTCGCTTGCGTCTACTGCTGCCTCTAAAAAAATAACAGCGGGGGAGTGAGTCGCTAGCTCAGTGAGTAATAACATTTAACCACAATCATTTTTAGCTGGGACAAGTCAGAAAACATGCTTGTATAATAATTAAAAAAAATATCATGAAGTAAATGCCCTTTTCAAAATCGGTAACAATAATCAGTCTTGTCTGTTTCATGTAAGAAGGAATCATTTGACAATTCGATAATAAACTCTGTAAACATTATCATATCAAATCTTATGTTTGGGAGATTTTCAAGAAAAAATCATGTAATATGTATCACTGTGTAGACCCCTTCGTAAAAAGAGTCAAATATAACTGTAGGTCCCTACTCGAGGAAAAATTATACTGTATGCTAGTTCTACCTTCCCACTAGCGAGGGCTATAACTGTCATCTGTAATCTGTAAATACAAGATACACCAGGTCTAACGAACCCGTCGTTAGCTACAGGATCCTTCAAAGTCTTCTCTCATTTATACTTTTGTAAACAAAACATATTCATATGAAAGAATTTTCAAAATAATACAGGGCATTTTAATTCTTATCGAATCATGTAATCCCATTTCGGTAACGATAATCATATCTCACGTAACAGTAAAACTTGTCTGGTAACATTGAGAACATTTTAAATAACTGTAAATATCTCGAGTAAATTGTTCAGTACCATATCAAGTAAAGGACTTATCCCACATGCAATTTTAAATATTCGGTGATGTACTATTTTCAAAATCATGTATAAACCATGCAGGTAATAAAACACAAGTTGTGGTAACATTACGACTCACAGTACTCGTGCCGAAATACCAAATACTTCACCTCGAACAATTCGTACAACTTCCTCCAATCAATCAATAATCACATAATATTAATCTTGTGTCAATTGTCTCGTTTAGGCTAATTCATAACTACTTTAGAATACCCAATCCTCCGAGTTTCATGTTTTACCATCAATTCGCCGAATTATTGTAACGACCCGGCCAGTTATTTTGAGTATTATAACCCCGTTTTTCTCATTTACTACTCAATTTATTCTTTGCAGTTATTTTATAACTTACCGGGTTAGTTCATTCGAGTTCGGAAGGAATTCAGAGTAAAATAAGACACTTAGTCTCATAATTGAAAATTTTAAGTTAGAAAAGTGACCGGATATGGACCTATATGTAAACTACCTCGGATTTGAATTTTAATAATTTCGATAGCTACGTATAGTAATTTTGGACTTAGGAGCGTGTCCGAAAAATTATTTGGAGGTCTGTAGAGAAATTAGACTTGAAATGCTGAAAGTTGAATTTTTGGGAAGTTTGACCGAGGGTTGACTTTTTGATATCGGAGTCAAAATCCGATTCTAAAAATTTTAATAGGTCCGTTATGTCATTTATGACTTGTGTGCAAAATTTGAGGCCAATCAGACGTGATTTGATAGGTTTCGACGTTGTTTGTAGAAATAAAAAGTTTCAAAGTTCATTAGGCTTGAATCTATGTGTGATTTGTGGTTTTAGCGTTGTTTGAGGTAATTTGAGGGTTCGACTAAGTTCGTATGATGTTTTAGGACTTGTTGGTATATTTGGTTGAGGTCCCGAATTTTACATGCATTACACAACATTTTACAAAGTATATCCGCTTGAACCTGAAATAGTTCAATCTCTTAAATGCAACTTTAGAAATCAAATATGAAGTTCTTATATCTTTTAAATGCAACTTCAAAAATCAAATTTGAATTTTTTCTATCTTTCAAATACAACTTCAAAAATTTGAATCTTAAGTAGTTCAATCTATTGAATGCAACTTCTGATTTCGAATCTTAAGTTCTGAAACATAAACTTGTTTTTCGAATTTCAACAATCCAATTCACGATTAAATGCCCAAATCTACTCCAGATGAGCTCAAATTTGAAACATGACTTTCAAATATTATGAAGAACAAATCTCAATCATCAAATTACCAAAATAATAATAAATTTAACGAACCCATTTTACAACTAAGAAGAAGAAAAAACTCTAAGCACAAAGAAGAAGAAAATAACATTAAAAAAAAAAAGAGAAAAGTGTATGTATCTGAAGTTATCAAAAAAATAAAAGACCATTTTTAAAAAGTCGGTACAAATTGAATGGGTGATGCAACACTGGGCGACACATGAAAATTTGACATCATAATCTACATGAGCAATGAAGCTATTGGTCTTAGGTCATCTCCAACCCCTGCCTCCATTTTCTCCTCCAAAATGGAGTAAAGTTACTCCAATCATTACTCTATTTTTTACTCCAAAAAAGAATATTCTATTTTATATTCTTCTCTCTCTTTAATATTATATTATTATTTTTATTTAAATTTTATTTTCTTATTTCTATTAAAGAAATTCTATCTTTTCTACATATTAATCACATATAATTTAATATAAAATTATTTTATACCATAAATTTTTAAATAATATAATATGTAAGCAAATATTATAGATTATATATATTAATGGATAATTCAAATAAAAGTGAAATCATTGAGATACAAGATAATTAAATACATATTATATTATGCTAAAATTCGGATTAAATATTACATAAATATTCAACTTTCACCTCTAGTATGCTCCCATAAATGATCTATTAATGCATTACAAAGTGTAAAATGAGCATCTTTGTCCTTAATTTTTTTGTGTCGAGCTAAAAATTGCTCAAATCGGTGATTTTTAATTTTCATGTATTTTTATGACCGGATATGGACCTATATATAAACTACCTCGGATTTGAATTTTAATGATTATGATGGTTATGTATGGTGATTTTGGACTTAGGAGCGTGTCGGAAAAATTATTTCGAGGTCCGTAGAGAAATTAAACTTGAAATGTCGAAAGTTGAATTTTTGGGATGTTTGACCCGGGGGTTGACTTTTTGATATCGGAGTCGAAATCCGATTATGAAAATTTTAATAGGTCCGTTATATCATTTATTACTTGTGTGCAAAATTTGAGGTCAATCGGACGTGATTTGATAGGTTTCGACGTTGTTTGTAGAAATAAAAAGTTTCAAAGTTTATTAGGCTTGAATCTATGTGTGATTTGTGATTTTAGCATTGTTTGAGGTAATTTGAGGGTTCGACTAAGTTCGTATGATGTTTTAGGACTTGTTGGTATATTTGGTTGAGGTCCCGAATTTTACGTGCGTTACACAAAATTTTACAAAGTATATCCGCTTGAACCTGAAGTAGTTCAATCTCTTAAATGCAACTTTAGAAATCAAATATGAAGTTCTTATATCTTTCAAATGCAACTTCAAAAATTTAAATATGCAGTAGTTCAATCTCTTCAATGCAACTTCAGAAATCAAATTTGAATTTTTTCTATCTTTCAAATACAACTTCAAAAATTCGAATCTTAAGTAGTTCAATCTATTGAATGCAACTTCTGATTTCGAATCTTAAGTTCTGAAACATAAACTTATTTTTCGAATTTCAACAATTCAATACACGATTAAATGCCTAAATCTACTCCAAATGAGCTCAAATTTGAAACATGACTTTCAAATATTATGAAGAACAAATCTAAATCATCAAATTATCAAAATAACAACAAATTTAACAAGCCCATTTTGTAACTAAGAAGAAGAAAAAACTCTAAGCACAAAGAAGAAGAAAATAACAGTAAAAAAAGAAAGAGAAAAGTGTATGTATCTGAAGTTATCAAAAAAATAAAAGACCATTTTTAAAAAGTCGGTACAAATTGAATGGGTGATGCAACATTGGGCGACACATGAAAATTTGACATCATTATCTACATGAGCAATGAAGTTATTGGTCTTAGGCCATCTCCAACCCTTGCCTCCATTTTCTCCTCCAAAATGGAGTAAAGTTACTCCAATCATTACTCCATTTTTTACTTCAAAAAAGAATATTCTATTTTATATTCTTCTCTCTTCAATATTATATTATTATTTTTATTTAAATTTTATTTTCTTATTTCTATTAAAGAAATTCTATCTTTTTTTCTTTTTTACATATTCATCACATATAATTTAATAAAAAATTATTTTATATCATAAATTTTTAAATAATATAATATGTAAGCAAATATTATAGATTATATATATTAATGGATAATTCAAATAAAAGTGAAATCATTGAGATACAAGATAATTAAATACATATTACATTATGCTAAAATTCGGATTAAATATTACATAAATATTCAACTTCCACCTCTAGTATGCTCCCATAAATGATCTATTAATACATTACAAAGTGCAAAATGAGCATCTTTGTCCTTAATATTTTTTTGTGTCGAGCTAAAAATTGCTCAAATCGGTGATTTTCAATTTTCACTTTTCAATTTTAGCAACATCTAATATTTTATATTGCACCATTCATTTTTTGAGATGATTATATATTTTTTTTGTACAATTATAACTTATAATAAAATTAACTTACAATTTTACATAAAAATAATAAATGCACAAAAATTAATTTATCAAAATTAAACACCAAAGTTAAGATATAAGTTAATATTATAAAGATATTACATAAATATAATTAGATATATATAAATAGATAGATTAAAAGAGTTAAATAATAATAATAATAATAATAATAATAATAATAATAATAAATAAATAAAAAAATTAAGGATGAATAGTAATGGAGAAGATGAATAGTGCCACTCTAAATTTGGAGTAACACTATTTATCCCCACTTTGGGGTAAAAATGGGAAAGTATTGGAGTTACATTTTGGCAAAAAAAAAGGGCTGCATTATGGAAAGGGGGAGGGTTGGAGATGCCATTAGGTTCATTATTTTCGAGGGATGTGCCGCCTGAACTTAAAATATCAGGCTTCTGCTTCCTTACACTGCTAGGTTTTTGAAATTCACTGATATTGATGGGAATCTATGGGTTCAATTCCCATTACTCCTTACTCCTCCCCCTAATGTAATGAAAACAAAAAATTGTGACATAAATTTTATGAAGAATCTAAATGTACCACCACTCTAAACTTAACAATTTCTTTTCTTTTTATTTTAAATAAAAATTCTTAGGCAAATACGTCTTTTTGCTCCAATCCCCTCGAAGAATTTCAGAGAAGATGGATTAATTGTCAATTGACATGGATATTAGGCTAAATTCTTTTTTCTCTAATTCGGAACATAATGCTACCCACAGAGGGATCCAAATAATGCTACCAACATTGCGAGTTCTCAATCGAAGAGACACCCCCAAGTTTTAGCACAGTGGCTGCCTTATACAAAGGAATCCAATGATAAATTTTTATATATTCAGCTACACCTCCAAACTTTCAAATTAATGCTGCCATTACAAAGCTCGAAGTAATTACAACTTGTGGGAACCAATTAATTACATATGGTCACACTGCAGAGGAGCTGGTTCTGAAGCATCTTGACTTACATGGCTATTTCAAGTTACTAAGGAGGCATATGAACATGGGTATCGAACCATTTGTTAGACAGGTTCTGGGCCTTGTATCTTACAATTGGGCCATTTTTGTTCTAATCCTACAAGGAAAGTTTAGTTGTCAAATTAATGGCTAGCTCAGCATGTAGCCCAATGGACATTTCCAACAGTGGTAGCCCACCCAGTGAGAACAGCAAATCAGCACCGTGCCCTCCTCTGATGCGGCACCTCTGGACACATGGTTTACTAGATTTTCTAATCATTGCATTGCGTTTGGTCCTATGGGCCCGTGCTACAAAGATTTTTATATTTTCCTCTGTTTTTCCATCAATTTGGAGTGTCCTCTGATATTTTACTTACCAAACTTTTAACCTTATAACCTTAAATTTCCAACCACAATCGGCAGTCTATACACACATTTTAAAACATTTTTGTATAGTCTTGGGCAGAGGCAGGCTCGTGAATAAGGGGAAATAAATCTTTATGGGAGAGGGTTTTTGGTGAAGTTGCAACTTGTAACAAGTAAACTTCTTCATTCCGAATCTATAGGCAATTGGGAAGAAGAACCAAAAACAAAAGTGTTATCGAATTAGATACTGATTATTATATATTGTCTCTATTCGGAGAAGTCACACGCAAGTTGTAACATACCAATTTGTCAAATTGTTAAAACAAATTAAGACTAACGTACTCTTCAAAATGGTCCATAAGGTTATTTAGCAATGAAGGAAGGAAGGAAGTCAAGCTCGAATGTCGGAGTATGAGATGGGTAGGAAGTAGAATTAATACGGCAAGGTGTTGACATAAACAAAGACAAACACAGCATTGAAGTGAATTCCAACAAAAAACTCATCGCTTTCAGGCTCAGCTGGAATAGTCCCGATCGATATAATTCTCCTTACTGAGCAGTGTGGATTCTGGAATTAAGCAAAGGGGCCAAATGCCAATGGTGTATAGCTGGGCTGGGACTACTGCTTCGCAATGCAGCTAAGCCAGTATTATTTAGAAATTTTATCCGCAAGCTTAAATCCGTTGTTGTCTGAGTTTATTTGCTACACCTCCATGCTTGACGATGACAACTGATTAAGATGTGAATATGTGATTTATTTGCTATATATGTGAAAATGTTATTCAGTCCGTTCTACTTTATAAGATGTTCCTTTTATTTTGAAGCATTTTAAGTTGTCTGATACCATTATACGAGCAATATAATTTTAAACAGCATTCACAACTTTCAACTAGCACTACAATATTTTTCTCACTGCTTAAATAGCGAGTTGTTCAAACTATCATCTTAAACTTCATAATAAAGTAAAATAAAATGGAAGGAGAAAAAAGCGTGCATGAAAGAAACATTGTAGGACTAAGACTCGTCATGGGTCCTGCTATCATAAATATCAACTACTTAAAACATTCTTAATAGATTGGATTTAGGTTATATACATTGACAATATAAAAATAAATATATTATCAATGTGTTTGAATTTGTTGTATTACATAATTTATCTTACTTTTTATGTTGCGAGTCATTCTTTTTTACGGATAAATTAGCTATAATTATCTTATAGGTGACCTGATTGTATAAAAATAATATTTTAAATGCTAGTTAACCTCTATTTGAACAAACTTACATTGTAGATATGGATTATCATTTAGTACGAAGGATAACATCGTAATGGTTGTCGATCTAACGTCTTAGATAGAGTGATGACTTGAGTCACTGTCGTTAAAAATCAAGCTGCGTCAACTTCGGCTAGCTAGTGGGGTCAAGGATTATGCAGAGAAGACTCATATAGCATGAACTTATCTAATGTTATACGGAAATAAATTGTGAAGCATTATATAGTCCAAGTTTGTATGGAATATAGAGGTAAAATTAAGATCATTTGTGTTCCATTCTGTCTAAATCGCGTCTATATATTTATTCTTTAAGTACCAAAATTGTCAAAGCTGCGTGCCTAATCTAAGCACGACCAAGTTCTATAGTCTCCAAAGAAATGAAAATGTGGCACGGCAACAATTTGAGGAATTGCGTAACTAAAGATGAAGTGAACATGTTCTCCCCAAGCGCCACTAATAGAATATTTAGAGTAGAGCAAAATTTCTCTTGAAATCGAGTCGACTGTCAAACAAGGAATATATGCATAACGATTAAGATATGCACATAATTCAATTTGGTCCAGTGAAGTAACTAAAAGCTAGATTCTTGATATTTTAATTTCCCCCGCTCTTCACTGTAGGAAGATGCCAAATAAAGGTCGTTTTCAGATTATGGCTTCCCATACCTCTCCATATGTCTTAATGGACCCATCGTTCTCTCAATAAAATATTAATCATGGGAAAATCTAACAAATAATAAACTACATTTTACGCTGTGATGAACTTTGAACTACTTGAGTTTTATATTGTAATATGCATGTTCAAACTTCTTTCGTGCGTGTGAATTTTATATCACATTTGTATCATAGATATGATCAGGAAGCAAATATGCAATGTTATTGTAGCACTCAAGTCAAGAATGGGCCTTTAATTCCCCATCTTTTGCGATGGAGATCCATAAACCAGCTTAATTACAGTTGTGATCGCTACAGATTTTTGCTTCTTTTTTTTTTATTTATTTATTTATTATTTTACATAGACAAAGTATAATTTGCTCAGTTTTCTTTGCTATATTTAGATTCACAGCTTGAACTGAAATAGCCACTGTTTTCATAGATACATACAAGTAGCCAATGAAATATCAAATAAGCTATTACTAAGAAACACCAATGACAATTTTTATCCAATTACTGTTCGATTATCAGATACATGTTTATGATCCAAATTCTTAGACACTCAGATAATAGGTAGAATTTTGGAATTATATTTGAACGATAATCAATAAATTAATATGGTTCCGCAACCTCCAAATAAAAACTATTTGCATGTCAACATTTATAGATAACATTTGTTGATCATATTAGCGAAAACCTAAGAGTTGATCAGTGATTTTACTATAGAAGGAACAGCATAATTTCAAATTTTCTGACTGAGTAAGCTCTAATAAGTAAATTATCGTCTACACGTAACTTGCAGCAGTATCGGTCAATATGTTATTAAGGAATGGCACAATCATTTTCCTACACTTCTCAACAAAATTATCAAGGATCATATCGGATAGTATAACTGAACCACAAAGTAGTGGTGATCGATCCTAAATATTAGGTTGACCTAGTCAAACGTGGAACTGTGAGACGAAGAAATAACATTACTTGCACGACTGATTTGCAGGTCAGTGCATGCTATTATGCTAACTACGAATCAATTTGTGTTACTGAAGATATCCTTGATTAAAGTGGACTCTTTGACTTTGACTATGTAGCAGAGTGGCAATATTTTGTTATGCGATTCATTTCATATATAATAAGTAAAATTAGTTCAAATTAAATGAGCTACTTTCCTTTTTAGTCTGTTCCAAAATAAATGACACATTTCTAAATTTGAAAATAATTCAACTTTAAACTCTTCATTTTATTTATTTTACCCTTAATGGGAAGCTTTTATAACGACATAAATGTCATGGTCCTACAAATCTTTTACCCATATATGAAAATATGGCAAATGACTTGTTACAATATATATTAAAATATATTGATCAGTGTTAAAAAAAAATTATATTGTCAATATATCTTTCTTTTACTATGTAAAACACAATTATTTTTGTACTAATTAGCTGCATCAGTCGTTGACTCTGATATAGGTATGTCACAAATATTAGTTTGACAGAGAATAGCGCCCCCTCCCCCCCCGCGGGTGGTGGTGGGGTAGGGGTCCTACGTTACTGAAGGCAGGAAGCAAATGGTCCATGTATGGGTAATGTCTCCTAGGAAGTCCGCTAGGAATGGGAGGAGTGGACCTAATATAAATGTGATTTGTCATGTTAGTTGTCACAAAGAGCAGCCTATTGGCCTAGGGATAGTTACATTTTAGGCTTCCAATGGACCCCCAATTCTTATGTACATATTCTTACTTCTTAGACTTCTGTGGGGGCACTTAAACAGGGCTTTCACATGCCCTAATCACCCTTCCTTTGCAACAAACCACATGTTTCCTCTCTCAATCATTTCATGCTCCCCTTCTTTCACTTTCACTCACCAATATCCTCTCATCAAACAAAACAATTTTTAGCACTACTACACTGAAAGATTAAGCTATTCTGAAGCAGGTTATGATATTTTATACGTCAATACCACACGAGAGGGGTGATTTGTGTGGTGTCCAATTTTTTACGTGCACAAATTATAGAATGACCTGGTTCTTCTATGTGTTCCAACTACTATTGTTGCGGAATAATAAGTACAGAAAATAAAAAATACATAGATTTTTACGTGAAAAATACCTGGCTCAAAAGATGAAAAAATCACGACCTACTTCCCAGTAGGATTTTTCCAAAACTCTTTACTAAATCAGTGAGCCAAAATAGCATTTACAAAAACTCTTTTGTAAACCTAGGATTACCTCTAACCCTTTGTAGCAAACTAGCCTCTAGCTATTTGCAACAAACTTCAAGTTAACTCTAACTTGAAACATAACGTACCTATTACAGACGCTTCTAGATAAAGCTGAAAAGGTACAAGTTAAAATCACTTACTATAAATAACTAGACTAAAAGACAACAGTTGGAACTGGTTCTTCTAGCTGGTTCAAGTAGCATCAGATTCGTACACTCAAATATCACTCGAACTGCTTGAAAAATTGCCTCGCTATTTTGCGTTCAATTCTTGCTTAACTTCTGTTTTTGTGCGTCATTGTACAATAAGAACATTCTGCAATATATAGGAGTTAGTAGATAGAGAATTAACTAGAATCCTAATGCTACTCTTCCTTGGTGGAAGAGTTCTAGTTAAACTCAACTTCTAAATCCTTCCTTATCTTAGATACTGTTCTTACTGAATAAGGAGTCCTTCTCCTTATCGTTTTTGTAATTTTTTTGATCAGGAGATATCTCATTCTACCAGAATATGCTTATTTTCTGCATGTGCACCTCACATGCTTTGACTCTGCCGGTGTCTATGTCTGTCAGTGATGGACCTGATTCATATCTGAGTTCCTTTGTCAATCTTCAAAACTATTCTCTTTCTTGGGCCAACAAATTCCCCCTTTTGATGATGACAAACTTTGTGCGTCCATAAGCTTAGGCCTGTTTCAACTTAATCTAACATTGACATATATTAGAGTATTAAGCACTTATCATAAAGAACCAGGGTTGTTTAGGTTATACATAATACTTGTTCAGAGCACATTTTCCTCCTTTTGGTATCATCAAAAAGTTACAAAAAGAAGTGTGAGTCCCAAATTAAAAATTACTCATGGCCACTGAGGCAACTGCAAATGCATTCATGGATCAATCATCAGTAATAAACTAATAATTCATACTATCAAAGAAATACAGACAGTGGATAAGAACAAGAGCGACAAGTTTCATTGATAAAAAGTACGGTTCTTCCACAATCCACAAAATAAAACAAAACATTTAAAGCATGAGCAACAAAAAGAAAAAGTTCCGAATCTGGGTCACTGAATTTCTAGGCCGGCTAGGCAACTAAGGCTTGGAAGAACTGGGGGCTTGGGTTTTAGCTTGGAGAAGATTCAACATATCGTGAAGAATTCCCTCATTCTTCTCACTTTCCTTTGTAAGCTCAACTCTGAGAACATCCCTCTCAGATTCAACCTCAGCCAAACGAGTCTTCAGCCTTGCTATCTCAGCATCCTTTGCACCATTCTCCTGCACTAGGGCTCTGACCTTGCTGTTTACAGGTGTCCTTTTCGATGAACCAGGTTCATTGGGGACGACATAGATCTCATAATCACAAGCAAGAAGAGTATTGATCCCAAAATGGTCTTTGCTTGTGGCCATCTCCTCCTTCTTCAATGGCACCTTATAATGAGCAAGAACAGAAGTGAGGATAAAACCATAAGGAATGGCATGGGCTTTGGAGCCATTTACAACTCTGTCCAAAAGCTGAATGATGAATCTAGGCCAGTTTATCAGCCTCCCACTGTCCATACACTCCATCAAGACCAAAGTCCATGTAATTTGCAATATGCCTCATTTCCTGCCTTGGCAACACACACTTGTTGATGAATTTAAAGATCACCTTGTGGGGTGGCTTCATTTCACTCTTATAGACTGGCTTGGGCTCACTCTCTTATTCATTATCACAAAATTTCCGTGTGATAGCCAGGGCAGTTGGAAGAGAATCCAGACTGGGCCATTTCTGCCTAGTATAGTCATCATAGCCTTCAGAGGGTATGCCAAGGATTTCACCCAGTTCTTTAGAATCAAAAGAGATTTGGACCCCTTTCACTAGGCTGGTGACTCTGTCTTCCTTGACCTCAGCATTGGCCAATCATTCCACAATCTCATTACTAGCCAGTGTCCCATCCAACTGAAGGACCATGTCCTTCCACCCCTGTATCTCTAGCTTCTCTAGCAGAAAAATCATTCCTTCTTCTTCTAAGTCCTTCAACAATCTCCCCTTCAGAAATGTTCTTTTACCAAACTTTGTCAGCTTGTCCTTCTCACCATCAGAACCATCATCCTCTTCACCACTCCAATCATCTTCTTTAGTAATTTTCACTTGCTTGGCTTTCACTGCATACCTGGGTCGCTTAGCCGAGATAGAAGGTTCAACAGACTTAGAAACAGATGAAGACTTTTTTGAGGAAGTCTTGGCTTTCTTTGGCTTAGGAGTCTGAACCTCTACCTCTGCCACTTTTTCACTTTGATGGACCAGGTCCATCTCATCCAACTCAACAGCCTCAACATGCTCAACCACCTTTTCTTTCCCTTTATCCACTCTTTTCTTCTTACTCTCCTCTAAAGCTCTCTGCAACTCCTTCTCACTCTGCTTTAGCTTGCTCCTTGTAGTTCTTCCTCTTGGAAGAGAAATATCAGAGGTCTCAGAAGGAGCAGTTTTCCGCTTCTTGTTGGCTATTGCTGTCCCAGAGGTTGTAGCTTTAGTAGTTCCTTTCTTCTTGGGTTGGTAACTGTCACTTAATTTTTTCAAGAGATCAGCCAGTGTTTCCTCAACAGATAAACCAGGTTCGTCTGCTTGCTTTCCAAGATTTACTAGCCCTTCCGCGGCTTCTCCTGATCCACTTCCTCCTGTGTGTTCTGCCACCTTCTCCCTCCATCTCTGGCTCAGCTCCACAATTAACCATTCTAATAGATTTAAAGGTGGGTGAAGAATCAACCACTTCTTTCCCTTTTCCCCTCTCTTCACTCCGTACTCCCTCTCTCTCTTTTTCTTTTTCAATTTTATTTTTACCACCTCTCCTTCTTGTCTCAGGCATTTTCACATCTATCACAGACCCAACCAGGATGAACCTGATTTCTAAATTTTTAGCAATCTCAGAAATAATCTCAGATGAAGGTTTTGGGACGGAAGTTACATGTTCAGAATCGGAAGACCTAGTTTCTTCCCCCTCAGTCGCTGATTTAAAGGAATCACTCGAATTTTGTGAGTTTTGGGCTTGGCTTGCTTGAAGCTGGGCATTTAATTTTTGAGATAAAGCACTGCTGGCCACTGTTTTTCTAGCAAGCATTTTTACTCTCCTTTTTCTTGGTTTGGGGGTAGAACTAGGTTGAGGGTTTGTAGAGGAAGAGGAATGAGTAGGGTGTGGAGGAGTACCAAGGTTATTCCAGGGGTTAGACATTTTGGTTATGGTTTTGTGATGAAGGAAAAGGCTTGGATTGAATTCGAAGGCAAGGAAGAAAGAAAGGGTTTCGACTGTTTTTTTTTTTTTTTTCAAAAATAATGAAGAATTTGCAGAGTTGAATATGAGGGATTAAAAAGAGAAGTGTAATTAATACACAATGGCAGCTTTTTGTGGTCAATTAGAAGTTTAATCACTCTGCAATTTTCAGTTTGGATTGACAGTTACAGCTCCTCTAGAATCTAGGTGTTTTAATTCGGTGAGGATTCTTTAGTTGAAACAGAACTGGTTCAAATCTTTATTGGATAGGCTTTGGAAGATTTTGGACTATGGTAGAGTTCTGCTCATGATTTAAATACTAGTATTTCAAAATGTGCAGAGTGTAGAACACATACCTCATTTTTTTAGATAAACCAACACTGATGAACCAGGTTCTTCACGTAGAATCCTCTCATCCATGTCTCAATTTGCAAAAATAGAGAAAATTTCATTAGAGACCAGTGATTCATATTAAAACATGGCATAGGAGTATACTATTTACAGTATGAGACTGAGCAACAATTAATCTGGTTATTTACACAGCTTTCAGATTTTCTAACCAAATTTATTTTTTTATGTACAATCTAAATTGGTTCACTTAGGTGATCTTAATCATCCCTAATTCTAACATGTTCCTTTCAAAGTGCTCTCTACTTAGTGCTTTTGTAAAGATGTCAGCAATCTGTTTATCAGTAGCACAAAACTCTATAGTGATCAATCTCTTCTCATAATTGTCCTTTAAAAAGTGATGTCTAACATCTATGTGCTTTGTTCTTCTATGATGAACGTGGTTCTTTGTCATACTAATAGCACTAGTGTTATCATAAAAGATAGGGATACATCCAACATCGATTGCAAAATCCCTCAATTACTGTTTAATCTAAAATAGTTGAGCACAACATGAGGCTGCAGCCACATACTCGGCCTCAGCAGTAGATAAGGCCACAAAATTCTGCTTTTTAGTGGCCCAAGACACAAGGCATGAGCCAAGAAAGTGTGCCATACCTGAGGTGCTCTTTCTGTCCACTAGAAAACTTGCATAGTCAGCATCAGCATATCCCACAAGATTAAAATTACTACCTTTTGGATACCAAAGACAAAGATCAATGGTGCCTTTTAGATATCTCAAAATTCTTTGACTCCTTACGGATTTGCCTGAAATCTTGCACAAAGGCCTACACTGAAAACAATGTGAGGTCTACTAGCATTGAGATACAACAATGAGCCAATCATTCCCCTATACAACTTCTGATCGACAGATGAACCAGGTTCATCCATATCCAACTTTGTAGTTGTTGCAATAAGAGTGTCAATTTCTTTGGAATCTTCCATTTTAAACCTTTTAAGCAACTCTTTTACATACTTCTACTGATGGATCATAGTTCCATTTGAATTTTGTTTAATTTGTAAGCCTAAAAAGAAATTAAGCTCACCCATAATGCTCATTTCAAATTCACTCTCCATTAGTTTAGCAAAATCTTTACTTAACTTATTAGTAGTTGCTCCAAAGCTTATATCATCAACATATATCTGAACTACCAAGAGATCTTTACCTTTTTCTTTCAAGAACAAAGTATTGTCAATTTTACCTCTCTTATAGTCATGCACAAGCAAAAATTTTGATAATCTTTCATACCATGCTCTTGGCGCCTGCTTGAGCCCATAAAGTGCTTTGTCAAATTTGTATACATGATCAGGAATCTCCTTACTTTCAAACCCCAGAGGTTGCTTGACAAACACTTCTTCCTTTAGATAGCCATTTAGGAAGGCACTCTTAAGATCCATCTGGTGAAGGGTGAATTCCATGTAAGCAGCAAAGGCTATGAGGAGTCTTATTGCTTCCAACCTTGCAACTGGAGCAAAGGTTTCATCGTAGTATATGCCCTCCTCTTGGCTATATCCTTGAACCACCAATCTTGCCTTGTTCCTTGTAACAGTTCCATCTTCATTAAGTTTGTTTCTGAAGACCTATTTTGTGCCAATTACTGATCTGTCCAAGGGTCTTGGCACCAGATGCCAAACTTGACTCCTTTCAAATTGGTTGAGTTCATCTTGCATTGAATTTACCCTGTCTGTATCCTGCAAAGCCTCAACAATATTTTTAGGTTCAATAAGAGATAAGAAAGCATCAAAAGCACAAAGATTCTTTAATGAAGATCTGGTTTTGATTCCAGAGGTTGGATCAGTAATTATGTTCTCAATGGGATGAGAACTTTGATACTTATAAGGTTTCACAACCAACTGGTTTCCCCTTGATGTTCCTTCAATGCTTTGTTGCTGTGGAATAGGTTCATGGACAGGTTCCCTTGAGGTTTGAGAATCATTTCCTCTTTGTTCTATTCCCCCTGTCAGGTTGCCCTGGGTAGAAAGACCTGTTCCATCACCTGTTCTTTCTTCCAGTGCAGCTTCAATCTGGGCTGTGGTTTCATTTAAGTTTCTTACCAGCCCAATTGCTTCACCATCATATTCCTGTCTCTCAGAAAGAATGTTAGTTTCATCAAAAATCACATGAACACTTTCTTCAACATATATAGTTCTTTTGTTATATACCTTATATGCTTTACTATGTGAGGAATATCCCAAGAATACTTCCTCATCACTTCTGGGATCAAACTTGCCTAGGGAGTCTTTACCATTGTTGTGCACAAAATACTTGCATCCAAATGCCCTAAGATGGGATATATTTGGTTTTCTCCCTTTAAGCAACTCATAGGGAGTCTTCTCTACAAGAGGTCTAGTCATGCACCTATTTGTGATATAGCATGCAGTATTTATAGCTTCTGCCGAGAAGCTATGAGGCAGTTTACTAGAAAGAAGCATAGTCCTAACCATATCTTCAAGTGTCCTATTATTTCTTTCAACTACTCTATTTTGCTGTGGAGTCCTAGGAGCAGAAAAATTATGAATTATGCCATGCTCATCACAAAATTCAGCAAATTTAGTATTTTCAAATTCAGTGCCATGATCAGACCTAATTGATGCAAGTTGATTACCTAGTTGTTTCTGAGTTTTTCTAACAAAAGAAGTGAACATGTAAAATGCTTCATATTTAGATGTTAAAAATAATGTCCAAGTAAACCTAAAGTAATCATCAACAAGCACCATCACGTATCTTTTACCACATCTACTTAATGTTCTCATTGAACCACAGCGATCTATATGAACCAGTTCCATCGTTCTGGTGGTACTTACCACTTCCTTGCATTTAAAGGAGGGTCTTACCTGTTTTCCCCTTGCACAAGCCTCACAAACTTTGTCTTCCTCGAACTTGATGTTAGCCAGCCCTATCACCAGGTCCTTAGAGACTAATTTGTTGAGTTGACTTAAACTTGCGTGTCCAAGTCTCTTGTGCCAAAGGAGGGGATCATTGTCTAATAAACTTAAGCAAGTGAGTTTATTTTCTGACAATGTGGATAGATCTACAATATATATATTGTTCACTCTTTTTCCCTGCAAAACAATCTTGTCAGTGGTAAGATTAATCACAGAGCATTTAGTAGAGGTGAATGCTACCAAGTTACCTCTATCACACAGTTGTGATACACTAATTAGACTGTATTTTAGGTCGTCTATCAAATAGACATTCTCAATCGAGTGAGAGTCAGTCTTACCTACCTTACCAACCCTAATGATCTCACCTTTCTTCCTATTTTCAAAGGAGACATTACCTCCTTTGAGGTCCTCAAGTGAAAAGAACTGGTTCTTGCTTCTTGTCATGTGCTTTGAGCAGCCACTATCCATGTACCATATTTGGTTGCTCCCCTTCACTTGGACCTGTAAAAGGTAATCAGGGTTAGTCTTAGGAACCCAAAGTAGTTTGGGTCCCTTTCTATAAGCAAAAGGATGAATTAAATTCTTTTTAGCCCAACTTGGTAACCAATTCTTCCCTTAAACAAAAATTTTGCTCTTTTGACTGGCCCTTTCTTTTGCGTTACATTCACTTTTATAGTGACCAGTCTTACCACAGTGAGTATAAATCTTGTTCTCAGAAAGAGTGAGGTACTTTCTTTTAGGATCCCACTTAGGTAGCTGATTCCCAAAGCCAAGTCCTCTTCTATTGCTACTGTGATGTTCCTGTAGCCATGACAAAGCATCGGAGGACCTGTTCCATTTACTGGTTCTGTATAATTCATGCTTGACCTTGCCTAGATCCTCCTATACAACTCATCTTTCAGTTTGCCTACATTTTCTTCTAGCATGAGTTGTGTTCAATCAACTGTCTTCTTACTGGTTCCTAGTTTCAATTTTAGATTTTCAGATTTTAACTCAAGAACATTTGTTTCAAATGTATGAACCTAATTCTTCAGAGCAGTATTTTTACTCACAGTCTCACTAACTCTGAGTTCCAGGTTCTTACACTTTGCTTTTAAAATCACACAATCCTTAGACAACTGTTCTTTTTCTTTATTTATTACCTCAGATTCATCAATGAACTCTAGCAATAATTCAAAGAGTTTTTCTTTAGACAAAAACTTAATCTTGTCTTTGAGATGAATTATACTTACCTCAGATTCCTCATCTGATTCTCCAATTGCCATAAGTGCTTGTTCATCTCCATCTTCATCATCTGATTCCTCATCTGAACTTTCTCCCCAAGAAGCAACCATAGCCTTTGTTGATCTTTTGTTTTTCTTGGGATGAACATGTTCCTTCTTCATGTTCCTTCGTTTAGATATTTCCTTCTTCCATTCAATTTCTCACACTTGTAGCAACCCTCATTGGTCGTTTTTTCAGGAACCCTTGCTTTGTTGTAATTTCCACCTCTTGAAGAACATTTTCCTCTCATAAGGTATTTCTTGAAATCCTTGATGATCATAGCCATTGCATCTTCCTCCAGATCAGCACCTTCAGTGATTTTGAGTGCCAGACTCCTTTTCTTCTTGGGTACATCCATCTTCATGGTTTGCCTTCTAAGTTCATAAGTAGTGAGATTTCCAATTAGCTCATCCAACCTAAGTGTGGCAATGCTTTTTGATTCCTGAATAACAGTGATTTTGCTCTCCTATGAGACTGGCTGAACACTTGTCAAAATCTTCTCAACTTTGTCTTCTTCAAGAATAACCCTTCCAAGAGACTTAAGTTCATTTATTAGCATAGTGAACCTTGTATACATCTCTTGGATGGTTTCTCCTTCCTTCATAGTAAAATTCTCATATTGAGAATATAGTAACGTTCCTTTGGACCTCTTTACCTGAGGTGTTCCTTCATGAGCCACTTGCAAAGTGTCCCAAATTTTCTTAGTAGTAGTACAACTTTGAATTCTACTGTACTCATCTGGACGGATTCCACAAACAAGCCATTTCTTGGCTTTAGCATTCTTCTCCCATTTTATCAAGTCGTCAGCAGTGTAGTCAGCTCTTATTTTTGGCATCTCTTCTCCTTCGGCATTTATCTTCATGGTAGCCAATGGACCATCTGTGAAAATATCCCATAGCTCATAGTCTTCTCCTATGATGTGGTCTCTCATTCTATTTTTGCACCAGGAGTAGTACTAGCCATTGAAGAGTGAGGGCCTAGCAGTGGATTGCCCTTCCGAGTTTCCAGGTGATGCACTCATCTTGATTTTCTCCTAATGTGTTAGCCTTTTCAAGGATAACCTGCTCTGATACCAATTGATGTTTTATACGTCAATACCACACAAGAGCGGGGGAGGGGGGAGGAGAGGGTGATTTGTGTGGTGTCCAATTTTTCGCGTGCACAGATTATAAAAGGACCTGATTCTTCTATGTATTCTAACTACTACTGTTGCGGAATAATAAATACAGAAAATAAAGAACGTAAAGATTTTTACGTGGAAAACACCTGGCTCAAAAGGTAAAAAAACTGCGACCTACTTTCCAGTAGGATTTTTCCAAAACTCTTTACTAAATTAGTGAGCCAAAACAGCATTTACAAAAACTCTTTTGTAAACCTAGGATTACCTCTAACCCTTTGTAGCAAACTAGCCTCTAGCTATTTGCGACAAACTTCAAGTTAACTCTAACTTGAAACACAATGTACCTATTACAGATGCTTCTAGATAAAGCTGAAAAGGTACAAGTTAAAATCACCTACTATAAATAACTAGACTAAAAGACAACAGTTGGAACTAGTTCTTCTAGCTGGTTCAAGTAGCGTCAGATTCACACACTCAAATATCACTCGAACTGCTTGCAAAATTGCCTCGCTATTTCGGTCTCAATTCTTGCTTAACTTCTGCTTTTGTACGTCACTGTACAATAAGAACATTCTGCAATATATAGGAGTTAGTAGATAGAGAATTAACTAGAATCCTAATGCTACTCTTCCTTGATGGAAGAGTTCTAGTTAAACTCAACTCCTAAATCCTTCCTTATCTTAGATACCGTTCTTACTGAATAAGGAGTCCTTCTCCTTATCATTTTTGTAATCTTTTCGATCAGGAGATATCTCATTCTACCAGAATACGTTTATCTCCTGCATGTGCACCTCACGTGCCACTACTAGAAATTTGACAAAAACCGACCAAGGTCGACCGACCAACTTTGGTCGGTCAAAAAACCTACCAAAGTTGGTCGGTTTTTCAAAAAAAAAATTTATTTTTTTTACGAAACCGACCAACTTTGGTCGGTTTTCTTTAGGGCAAAAATGCGGGAAACTATTTTTATGTCCCGCGAAATTTATGTTTCAAGAAACCGACCAACTTTGGTCGGTTTTTCAATTAAAATAAATAAAAATTAATATTAAAAAAACCGACCAAAATTGGTCGGTTAATTCGGCCGGTTATTTAAAAAAACCGACCAACTTTGATCGGTAATTTTACTTTTTAATAAAACCGACCAACTTTGGTCGATTATTTTCGTGCGAAAATACAATTAAAGAGTATAAATCAAATAAAAGACAGTCTTAAAATAAAATGTATCAATGGTTTAGTGGTAGAATAGTATTCTGCCACAGT
Source organism: Nicotiana tomentosiformis (assembly GCF_000390325.3). Taxonomy (NCBI): domain Eukaryota; kingdom Viridiplantae; phylum Streptophyta; class Magnoliopsida; order Solanales; family Solanaceae; genus Nicotiana; species Nicotiana tomentosiformis. The sequence continues at coordinate 107,697,693 of NC_090813.1, read as the reverse complement.
ACAGACCCCGGTTCGATTCTCAGATGGTGAATCTTTTTATTACATAATTAAAATACCGACCAACTTTGGTCGGTTTTTTTTGCAATTTTTTTTTATTTAATTGACCGACCAAAGTTGGTCAGTAATTTCCGACCAACTTTGGTCGGTATGCCTTTTCGACCACAAAAATACCGTCCACATGTAAATGGTCGCGTTTTGGTCGATTTTGGCCATTACCGACCAACGCTGGTCGGTTTTTACCGGATTTCTAGTAGTGTGCTTTGACTCTGCCGGTGTCTATGTCTGCCAGTGATGGACCTGGTTCATATCTGAGTCCTTTGTCAATCTTCAAAACTATTTTCTTTCTTGGGCCAACAGGTTATATTGTTTCATTGCCAAATTATCACAGTGAAAAATGCATGAAATCGTTAATGTTAACAGTAAATTAAGCCTAGCATGCAGACAAGAGCAATTTGTGCTCTTGGACAGCTTATTTCAACTTTGAAATACACTTGAAACATATACATATACATATACAAAAAGTGAAGACTCGTTCATTATGGTCTAGACCAGTAGACCAGTAAGAATTAATTCCAACTCACAAATATGTATCAAGTCTTAGAACCATGACGCATGTGAGCTAGCTCATTACACATGAAGCTATTTCATCAGAATCAATACAAACGACGACAAATTTCGACACGATGCGCTGTTTCAACGATAGATATATTACCGAGTTTGTAGCCATAACGGGACAACTGCAGTCAATCCTAGGAAACAGAATCTACGCCATTTTTAGAGCTGGGGATCATGTCATTTCTTGTCCCTTAATTAAGCTTATCCAGAGGTTAAGTCAATCAGTCGAGACCACCATTTCTAGGATCAAGTCTGCCTCAGTGTTGGGCAGAACTGGAGCACGTTACAAGCGTATCCGTCCTTTATGTTCATAAGCGTCTAATTAAGCCAATTAACTCAGAATTAAATTCATTAAGAATTAACTTATATAGTGTCAATAATTTTTAATTACATGTAACTTGACTTATATTTCAAGGCATCAATCTTAGTTTAACTTTATGAATGATTACTTGTAATTTTCTTTCATGTTACCTAATAATGTAAAATATATCGAAATTAAACTCATCAATTATGTCGACTCATTGCCTAATTAATTATCTGGGAGTCATATGCTTTTGGTCAAAGCCTTCCGTTGACTTAATGCATCCATGGTGATAATTATTTGATTAGAACAAACTTTAGAGGACATGTTACAAATTCTACCTGTTTCCGCACCGATAAGATTACAACCTTACTTCTTCTACACGGCAAGGATTTGAATCTTTTTTATATATTTTTCTCCCTTAAAACAGATAAACTTCTTTATTAATTCGGGCAATGTCACATTTTTGTAAATAAATTTCTTCTTTTCCGCTTTTCCGGATAATCTAAAATGCCTAGGTCGTCATTTGAAAGTGTAGCTTCTAAATAGAAAAAGTAGTTGAGAACCGTATTATGAGTTAATCACCAACATTGTTTTGTCAAAAATCGATATGATAGAATCTCTGTCACTAGTGTTTGTTCCCTCTAATTTTGTCAAGATATCGACTTGAAGCAGAAATCAGTTTTCCCATAGTCTAATGGTCCTTTACACCAAAACTAAGAAATATAAAGTAAAAACCGGACATTGCTACAGCAAGGATTATGAGTTGTTGTCTTTCACTTTTTTAGATTTTTCAAACTTGTAATAAGGAGACAAAAAGAGATCCAAATCTGGGAGCGCCCTTTCGGTAGCACACCACTATTACCAACCCTGCTATCCTACCTCTATGTAAGACTAAACAATATTTATTACTCCTACTTACTATATTAAGATATAAATTCTGAGTCCCTTTGCTATTCACTTCTATTTGTTACGCGAAATAACCAGGGCAATCAAAAAGATTACAGAGAACCTTTCTTTTTTAGGATCACTTTGAACTGAACTTTACGACCAGACCCTTCTAACCGCCCTGGCCATGTGATTTTGACGCAAATACCAAATATTGACTAGGACATTCCTTTTAGCTAAATCAGTTGGCTAATACTACCGGCGGAATTAGCTTGTTTACCCCTTTGCAATAAATTTCTGATCTTTAGTGGTTGAAACTTCATCTTCTATTATCCCTTCTCCTAATATTTGCATATCCACTTCATCAAGTAAGTTTGAAACAAACTGTTGGTTAATACTAGTGACGGAATTCATTTATTTACTATGCAATAAATTTCTGAGCTTTAGTGGTTGAAACTCTATACGTAAGTACAGAATTTCAATTGATCATGCAGTACTTATTGTCACACTTTCCCAACTTAGTAAACTTTTTATTATCGTTTCTTGACATTATTATGTTTTTGCCTTTGCAAAACAAAGATTTTGTTGGGACACTTATACGTACATATCATATTCGGAAAATACCCCAAAAAGAACTCTACCATCCCACTGTTTTATATACCAACTTTCTGGTTGTTAGGAACCACGGCAATTTCAGTTTTTTCTAATTAATTTGCAATATGCAATTTACTAAACGTAAACGAGTTGAATTTTGAATTTTATCAATCCAATAGAGTAAAGTATAATTGAGCCATTTACAAAAATGTGAAAATTGGATGTCAATTTGGGTCTAAACGCATTAAACCGTGTGAATGCTCGATTTGTGCAAACCAAATTGAACTTGTGCATACAGCTGTGCTATGACTAGCGTAAGAGTTCTTTTCTTTACCTGGACAGCGCATTTCAGTGTAGGCAACTAGTTGATGTACGGCTGAGGTTGACTTTAACTCTTGAATGTCACGTGCTATCTTGCTTGAAATTAGAAAATTACTACTGATGTTGAAGAACACTTTATTAAGAGATTTTAATTTCTTCTGAACTGGGACACGTAAAGCTTTATAATAAAAGAATTAAGTGAGAATTTTAACTTTATACTGAACTCTTTTAATGTTACGTAGTAAAACGATTTAGAAATAAGAAAATGAGTTTTGGGTTTTGTAGCCCCACCTGTGAGGGGAGACCGGGGACGGCGAGATAAGTGGCCGACACACAGTAAGAGATGGGCCAGTCGCAGGGGGCAAATGGACCAGGGCACGGTCACCGTCGGTCCAAATTTTAGATGGGCTTATTTCTACTTCTACCCATTGTTGTCTTTTAGATTTTCTTGTTGGTATATGCATTCGACTTCTCCATTACTCGTAAGTATATTTTCCCCTTGAAATATTATCAATGCAGAATAAACATAAAATTAATCTAGAGAAGTTGCAATTGGTAGGTTTACCAGTACTGATGTGTGCACAGTTTTCAAAGATTTTGTGAATGACTTTTAGATGGAGAGTTAGGGACAATAGTGCTACTCTAAAATCCCAAGTAAGTGACGCTTTCTTTTAATGAGCTTAGAGAGCACGGAACTATAAATGTCCTTAAATTACTATACATTAAACACAAATTCAACGGTGCTAAAACGCGTCAAATTAGACATAGACTTAAAAGAATTAATATTGTTTAAAAAGGAATTTAAGAGCTTAAGAGTCAAAAGCATTATGGGGAAATTGGCTGACGTGTTGTTTCTTGCATTGGCAAAACTCCTATATATAGCCATGGAAATGCCAGCAAATAGCAACAACATCTCCATCTCATATTCTCATTCTATCTAAACTACAATCTCCCCTTCATTCTTTCCAAATCAAACTCTTTTTTCAAAATTTCGTCAATCTCTCAAAACTTTTTCCAAGTGATTACTTGTTACGTCCAACTCTTCCTAATTAATTCGCTTCTTGCTGGCATATTTCAGTCAAGCTTTAATTTGTGGCTATATTTATTTCGCAAAATATACCCAGAAACTAACACCACAAAAGATGAAGCTGCTGTCAGAGAAAGCCACGTGCAACTCTCACGGACAAGATTCTTCATATTTCCTAGGATGGCAGGAGTATGAAAAAAACCCATACGATGAAGTTCACAATCCTAAAGGAATAATCCAGATGGGTCTTGCAGAGAATCAGGTTATTAAAAAACACAAACTCATTTCTGTTCTGTTCTTACAAATTCCCATCTCTGATTGTCGGCAGTCACATTCTTTCTTCTGACAGTGTGTTTTCTTGTGCAGCTCTCTTTCGATTTATTAGAATCATGGCTAGCACAAAACCCAGACGCAGCTGGGTTTAAGAGAAACGGAGAGTCAATATTCAGAGAGCTTGCTCTGTTTCAAGATTACCATGGCCTTCCAGCTTTCAAGAATGTACGTATCTACTTCACTAATAACATGTGATTAATTATTCTCAATCATGTAGAGTAGCCGTGAAGTATATATACGTATGTTTGACATCATTATCTCACGTTGTCGTCTTTATATTATAATGCAGGCAATGACTAAATTCATGTCAGAAATCAGAGGAAACAAAGTAAGCTTTGATTCAAACAAGCTCGTTCTTACTGCCGGTGCAACTTCCGCAAATGAAACTCTCATGTTTTGCCTAGCTGACCAAGGCGACGCTTTTCTCCTTCCTACCCCATACTACCCTGGGTACGTTCCATCAATTATTACTATAGTCCTACAAAATAACTACTAGCTACTCCCTCCGTTAATGCCTATATATATTTGTACTTTACTGATGGTTCTTTTGCATTGCGTAATTAATGCAGATTCGACAGAGACCTCAAATGGAGAACAGGAGCTGAGATTGTGCCAATACAGTGCACAAGTTCAAATGGCTTCAGAATTACAGAATCCGCTCTTGAAGAAGCTTATCTAGAAGCCAAAAGGCGCAACCTTAGAGTGAAAGGTGTTCTAGTGACCAACCCATCAAACCCATTGGGTACAACACTAAGCCGAAACGAGCTTGAGCTGCTTCTTACTTTCATTGACGCAAAAGGCATCCATCTCATTAGTGACGAGATCTATTCGGGGACTGTTTTTAACTCGCCTAGCTTCGTCAGTGTCATGGAAGTTCTAAGTGAAAAGAACTACATGAAAACCGAAGTTTGGGAACGAGTTCACATTGTTTACAGTCTTTCGAAAGATCTTGGCCTTCCCGGTTTTAGAGTTGGTGCAATTTACTCCAACGACGAGATGGTTGTCTCAGCTGCAACAAAGATGTCCAGTTTCGGTTTAGTATCTTCCCAGACTCAGTACCTTCTATCAGCCATGCTCTCCGACAAAAAATTCACGAAAAAGTACATCTCTGAAAATCAAAAGAGGCTAAAGAAACGACATGCAATGCTTGTACGAGGTCTTCAAAATGCCGGTATTAACTGCCTCGAAAGCAATGCTGGTTTATTTTGTTGGGTTGACATGAGGCACTTACTAAGCTCCAACACATTTGAAGCTGAAATTGACTTATGGAAGAAAATAGTGTACGATGTTGGCCTAAACATTTCACCTGGATCATCATGCCATTGTAATGAACCAGGTTGGTTTCGTGCATGTTTTGCTAACATGTCCAAGGATACACTAAACCTTGCCATGCGACGTATGAAGGCTTTTGTGGAGTCCACTGCTATCAGTACCAATAATCCAACTCACCAAACTTATCAACAGTCTAACACAACAAGTTCAAAGAAGAAGTCATTCTCCAAGTGGGTTTTTCGGCTATCGTTTAACGACCGTCAAAGAGAACGATAGACCAGTGTGAACGTACCCTTGTCCAGATGATTTTTTTACTCAACATTTAGAAATGTTGAGTTCCCCAATATTTTTTTGTATGATCAAAATACTTTTAAATTTTCTTTTTTGTATGTAGAGGGTGCACTCTGTCCATGTGATGGACGAGAAGTGGTTTATCTTAATTTTTGTAAATGTCTCGAAGATCGGATATCTGCAGCGAATCTTCTTGAACTGTTCAATGTTCAAATTAGTACTACATGATTATCTCATAGTATATCTTTCTTGAAATGTCAATCATTTAATCCACATGATGGTGATAATGAGTATTGATATTTAAACATGTCTATTTGATCTATATTATTTATTGTAGATTCCTCATGTTATGATACACAAATTAATTGCAATGACATGCTACATGCTAGAGGCGGAATTAACGGCAAAACAACGTGTTCTATCATGCCGACGTTAGACGTTGGACGTTGGCCGGTTTACTTAACTTACGAGTAATTAATATTTTATTTTCTCAACCGACTTTTTTTCTGTTGACAAGAGTATATAGAAGGTAGGAGGAGAAAAATACGACGTTGTTCAATCCGTAGAAGCAGCATTCTCATTGGTGGGTCCAACCTAGAAATAGTCAGAAGACAAATGAGTCTTTTATTGTCCTTCTCAAAGGATTTCTTAGGGTTCCGAAAATCATTCTTTTTCTGGGTACCGCAATAAGATAAACCCTAGCCTCATAGAATTTTTGGACAAAAAAGATAAAAAGAAAGGAAGAAAAGGTGGAGTCGAAAAAAAGAGAGTAGGAAGTAGTTTGCTTGCAAGTAATTGCAAAGTTTCTACGCTAGCTTTTGTAACTTTCTACTTTTTTCCTGGGTTTGAGTGTTGCGTTTAATGATAATGAGCGCTTACAAATCTACGCTCCCATTATTTTGCTGTCAAATGCTGGTTCACTAAGATTAGTTTTGGAATGTGTGTTAAACTTCTGGGGGAGCATCATTTGATCCAAAAGGAATTACACCTTTAATTTGATTAATGGATATGTGGATCTTCACGTGTTTAGTTGAGCACTTCAGCTTATCTTACGTTGTGGCCTCCGTATTGTTGTTCTTAAAACTAGTAACAATTAAATTTGTACGCGATTTAAAGGATACGTAATTTAATTTAATACGAATAATCTAATAACAACAAATAAATAAATTAAAGAGAAACAAAACGATCAAATCAAATGTGATGGAACAATTAAGCATGGATTTAAGTCGAACGCTAAAACTGGTTTCGATCGAGCCCTCGAGACGGACTCAGTTGCAACTAAATAAATAAGTAGCTGAAGAATACTTTGAACAATAGCTAGAAGACAAAAAAAAAAAACTTTAATGTTTTGATATGCATGCTAATAGTGGTTGAAAAATGAAAAGGTTCTCCTCTTTATATAGTTGGAGAGTTTCAATCCTAGTACAAATCTAAATAAGGTAAAAATCCTTCTCTTCTTGTAAATTATGATCCGAAGTTGATATCGGTCGAGATTTGTGCCGTAATATCCAGTTGATGGCGGATATTTTGGCCCCCGTTCGTTCTCTCTAATCGTCTTCCCTTTAGCCTCGATTCTTTATTTTGCTCGAGCTCGATTCTTCTCGTGTTTGGTCATGTCCGAATTTTGGTGCGTCATTTGTCCCTGAGCTCTGATCTAGGGAGCCTCGACTTTACCCAAGCCTGCGATGAACCACGTCGTTTCCTATTTCATTATTGAAAAATTGGGGATAACTTTATTTCCGATTTTACCAGTACACATATATACTGTATTCTTTCGAATCACTTAAACGATAATGGTAGGTCATAACAATACAAACACTAATTGCTAACCTACTTGCCACTTATAAATCTAGCAATATGTTATAACTAGTCTAAATACACGGATAGTATAGTCCTTACTGTCACAGTCTGTGTAATTTAAATTTGATTTATTTGCGTTTAACTTCTATATACTAGATCATTAATCAGCTAAAAGATACTTTCTCCGTTCGCTTTTACTTGTCTACTATTGACTTTGCACATCTTTTAAAAAATAATAAATAGAGTGCATGATTTACTATGATACCCATATTAATTGGTGTATATTCTTAATGAATGTGAAAAATGATTTGGAATGAGTAATTAATGACACGGGCAAAACAGAAAAAATAAATTATTTTTCTCTTGATATGTGAAAAATAAGTAAAAATAAAAATTTATTTATGGAATACTTGACAAGTAAAAGTGAACGGAGGGAGTAATAATAATAATTAATAATATTCTAATATTGTTACCATGTACTCCTCATATTGTTTACCCCAAAATGGATAACAATTAAATTTGTATGCGGTTTAAAGGATATGTGATTTAATTCAACACGAATAATTAAGAATAATAAATAAATGAAATGAAGACGAAATAAACGATCAAACCAATCGCAACATTATGAACAAGCCTAGTTTTAGATTGAGTAGTGAAACTCGTCCTCGATTGGACACTCGATTCAAGCCTCGTCGAGAATGAAGAAAAGAACAATTGAGTAATGCCTTTAATAGTAGCTAGAAGACAAAAGTAAATTTTTATTGCTTTGAATTGCATGTTAAAAAGTTTTAGATCAAAAAAAACTTCATCTTTATATAGTAGGAGAATTTGAGTCGTCTAAAAAGGGTAAAAATTTTCTTTTTCCGGTAATTGTTGATCCATAATTATGTGATGACCCAAAATATCATCTTTAAATTTAATAATTAATTCTGTATTCTAAGACCTCGAAAAGCACTATTTATCATTACTCAACTTGCATGCACAGTCCGTAAAATTTTTCGGAAAATGTTTATGCGAAAAATGAATTAAAATATGAATTAGAGCTTTAAAACTCAACTGAATTGACCTTGGTCAACATTTTTAGCAAACAGACTCAGATCAGTATTTTGACAATTTTGGTAGGCCCGTATCGTGATTTGGGACTTGGGCGTATGCCCGGAATCAAATTCCGAAGCCCTTAGCCCGAGATATGGAATTTTGAAGAAAAATTAAAATTTTAAATTCAAATAGTGACCGGATGTCGAATTATGTGCAAACGACCTCGGAATAGAATTTTGATGATTCCAACAGTTTCGTATAGTGATTTTGGATTTAGGAGCGTGATCGAAATTTTTTTTGAAGTCCGTAGTGAAATTAGGCTTGAAATGGCTAAAATAGGATTTTAAGTTTGGAAGTTTGACCGTGGAGTTGGCTTTTTGATATCGGGGTCGGAATCCAGTTCTGAAAATTTTAACATCTCCGTTATGTCATTTATGACTTGTGTGCAAAATTTGAGGTCAATCGGACTTGATTTGATAGGTTTCGACATCGAATGTAGAAGTTGGAAATTTTTAAGATTTAATAGGCTTGAATCTATGTGTGATTCGTATTTTTAGTGTTGTGGGATGTGATTTGAAGACTCGACTAAGTTTGTATGATGATTTAGGACTTGTTGGTATTTTTGGACGGGGTCCCAAGTACCCCGAGTGAGATCCGGATCGAAATCAGATCAATTTTTGGACTTAGCTGAATTTGCAGCTTCTGGTGTCATCGCACGTGCGGAGGGACTGACCGTAGGTGCGGACTCGCACAAGCGAGTTGTGGCTCACATAAGCGGATGAAGGGCTGCCCAGTTGAAGCCGCAGATGCGGCTCATGTTGCGCAGAAGCGAGAGGAAGGGCGCAGGCGCGGGCAGGTCCGCAGGTGCGATGGAATTTTCCGCACCTGCGAAGGCGCATATACGGTTCAAAGCTCGCAGAAGCGAAGGCAGCTGGGCTGAGCAATTTTCGCAGATGCGAGACCGCAGGTGCGAGAACTTTATCCGCACGTGCGAAAGCACTGACCAGATTACAAAAACAGAAGGGTTCCAATATTTGTTTTTCATTTGGACATTTTCAACACGATTTTGGGCAATTTTTCAGAGAGAATTCACGGGAAAACTTGAGGTAAGTCACATGTGATTATTTTTAGTCAATTATATTGGATTATCATTGAATATTTCGAATAGATTACATGTTTTTGAGGTGAAATTAGATGATTTGGGCCTAGGGATTTCAAAATGAGAATTTGAGATTTGGAGGTCAAGTTGATGTCGGATATTTATAAAAATAGTATGGTTAGACTCGTAGTTGAATGGGCGTTCATATTTCGTAACTTTCGCCAGATTCCGAGTCGGGCCATTTTTGAGTTAATTTCGAATTTTGTTGAAAAATATAGTATTTTCTTATGAAATTGATTCTATAATTTTTGTTGACTGTATCGAATTAATTATGACTAGATACGAGTCGATCGGAATCGAAAAATCGTGAAATAGCATACTACTTGGTTAAATTTGAGCAAGTCGAGATAAGTGACTTGTCTAACCTTGTATGGGGAAAATTTTTCCTTGAATTGATATTAATGTGATTATTAAAATTTATTGAAAGTTGTGTACACGAGGTGACGAGTGTGTACACGGGCTAAATATGAAAGATTATATTTTTAAATTGTGTTGATCATTGTTGCGCATTTATTAAATTATTTTATCTTGTTATATTCTTCATCATTGATCTGAGATATATACCTTAAATTTGTTTGACCTTTTCTTGCTAATTGTTATACCTGTTTAGTTAAAACTTGGTTTCTTTTATTCTGTGCACTATTTGAAGGGTGATTTTATTTAAATTAAATATTATTAATATGAAGTATTTGACATTTTAAATTTGATATTGAAGCAACGTATTAAAGATTTTGAAATATTATTTTCCTGAATTATTTATTCTTAAATATTTTGTAAGATTTTTGTACTCATTGTGATGGAGCCGTGAGCTCTTTATTGTGAAAAAATATTATTGTTGAATTATTTTTGGCAAGTTACATTGTTTGAGCACTTGAGGTACAAATTGTGATATATTGTGATATTGTTACGTATGTGGTGGTATAAAGTCTGGATATTAAAATGCATGCGGTGAGATATGGGTGGCTTGATATGCGTGGCTAGTAGGGGGAACTACTAGAAGTCATGCGGTGTGATAAGGATGGCTAAAACGTGGGATGCTATTTCGGAAAAAATATTTTTCTTTCTAATAAATTGTGAAGGCTCCCGTGGTGAGATAAGGAAATGAGATATTGTGAATTTATTTATGATTTGGGACTACGAGGCGGTACCTCGAGAGTGCCCTTGTTGATATTGATTTATGGCCGCAGTTGCTCTGATTATTTATTGTGATTTTCTTAAAGTTAAAAGGAAATTCGGTTTTGTTTCCACGAGATATTACTTGAAATTATGTTTTATTTCCACGAGATATTATTTGAAATTCTGTTTTGTTTTCACGAGATATTATTTGCCATTATTTTGCTTAATTAAATGGTGACACACTACCTGATTCATTTCCAATGTTATTTTATTTTACTATATTGTTAAACATTTTACCATGCCATTATTATATTCCAGTAGGGCCTCACCTGACCTCGTCACTACTCTACCAAGGTTAGTCTTGGCACTTACTGGGTACCGCCGTGGTGTACTCATACTACGCTTTTGCACATCTTTTTATGCAGATCCAGGTACATCTTACCAGCCTAGACGTCAGTGAGTTACCTGCGCACGGTGACTTCGAGGTATATCTGTCAGCGTCCGCAGACTCCGGAGTCCCCTTCTATCATTTTTATGTTGCTTCCATATTTTTCTTTAGACCTTGATATATAGAGACATTAAGAATAAATTCTTAGAAGCTCGTAACTTATTTCTACCGGATTTTGGGAGTTGAAATTGTTTGAATTGTAGTTTATTTATTTCATATATTTATTATTATTCCGCATTGATAGGCTTACCTAGTCTTAGAAACTAGGTGCTATCACGACATCCTACGGAGGGAATTTGGGGTCGTGACAAATTGATACTGAACGGGATCCACAACGTAGTATCCGGTTGAGGGCGAATATTACGGCCCTCTATCCGCCATGCATAATCGTTCACCGAGTCTCCTGAGGTCCATAAGATGTACTTGGTCCGGGGGTACGTCGATTTACCGTATTTGATCTCAGATACGTCGTTTATCCTCATTACGTATCAATACGAGGGGTTCTTGGCCTCGATCAGGATCATGTCGAGCCGCACTTCCACTTCGTTCTTTCATTGGGAAATCAGGAAAACGTTTACCCTCAAATTTACCTGTACACAGATAGTCTCCTCGTTTTCCGGAGAGTAGATTTATCAAAGTGTCGGGAAGTGATAAACTAACCATGTTTCCTTTTTTCGTACGTTACAACCGAGTTGATGGGTCAGCAAAACACCCCGTCAGTCGCGTCGTTATGACTTCGGACACGTATCAGCCGCCAGTTGACTGTGCTCGAATGCAAAATATCACGCATTGATTATCCTTCTTCAATAAAAGCTTCGACCCTTATTTTCACTTTTTCACTTTTCGATTCTAGAGCTCTTTGATTTACCCTCAAATTTTCCACTAAACTCTATCCTCTTCAAATCTTCATATATTGCTTCTTTTATCTTCATATCTTCATCCTCATCTTCATACCTCCATATTTCTCTTCTAACCTTCATATTTTTCAGAATTCGATGGCAAAAACTTCCAAATTTATGCCCCAGCAAACCGCACCTTCAACTTCCAACCTAGTCACGGATGTCGAGGTAGCCATTCTTGAGGTGGTAGCGGAGCCTCCTTTAAAGAGTTTCGTTATCGGGGGCTGCTCTATTGAAAATGACTTCAAAGTCGAGAAGGCCTCTAGTCAACAAGATCGAGGCGATGGAGCATTGAGGTACATATGCTCTGTTACCGAGGATACACTCCCCATAGTTCGGGTGGATTGCAACTAAGAGGGCAATGAGTTGGTTGTTCCTGGTCCCAAAGAAGACATCACTACTCACGTGGAGGGGTATCTGCGTGTTTATACTTACCCCTTCACGCTTGCGCCTGTAGACCCTATAATCCTTGGCTTCTACAAAAGGCATGAGGTCTACCTTGGGCATATTCACCTATCTTTTTGGAGGATCGTAATCCTCCTCCGTCACTTCGTAAACAACACCGAAGCACCTTGGTTCACTCTCGACCATCTACTTCACGTAGGTTTCATGAGTCATGAGCGAGTCTAGTAGAGTCTTGCGGATCGGTACGGAGACATCTGTACTTATCTTCGAGAGGCTACAGGGCTGTTAGGAGCACTTCCCTTCTTGATTCCTCATCCTGCAATTTGATTCCTATGAGGCTTATGCCTTCATTTCTTTCCCATTCAATCTTATGCGACGTGAAGCGCTGGTTATAAATCGGGAATTGAGGTATTATAATGGTACTTCAGATGTGGTGCGGGATGTTTCTCCCTGCGTAGTTGATTGGGCTATTGTCGTCGCCTTGTGGAAAGATATTCTGTCATTTCAACTCAGTAGCTGTATTTCTGAGAGCTTTGAGGCTATGCACATGTTGCTGTGATGCCCATGAGTAGTTATCACACAGTATTGATGTGATGGTGGGATGCTTGCTTATGTCTCGGGGCAGTGAATGAATTGAAAGGAGGTTTACTCAGTACATGATTCAGAGATTCGGTATTTTACTTCTGACGAAGGAAAGGCAATCGAACTAAGAATGTTCAGACTTGGGTTGATGGAGTAGCGGGACTCGATATTTTCGAGCATGGTGGAATCCTCGCCTGTGATGTGGCATCATCGTCCTTGATTGGTTATAATGTGTTAAGTTCGCCGGTGTTATGGTTTTCTTCAATTCTCCTTGGGGCAGAGAATTATAAATAGTACCGAGAAAGCGGCTGTCAGAGGTCACAGTGTGCAGAGGTTCAGGATCGAATCGGCATTCCTTGTATTGATGGCTCGAGAAAGATGATTTACGGAAAGGTTTAAAGTTGGTAGCTATCTATCAGTTCAAGTGCTACAGTGGTGGATTTTGATTTAAGGCAACAACTGGGCAGCAAAGGATGAGGAAGGACATATGGGAGGTGCCTTGCGGTGGATAAACTTATAGAAGGCCAAGTGTGAGAAATAGGAGTCAGGTAGTTACTTAAAGGAGTGAGTTCGACCAAAGTGGGAGAGTGGTAGAGTAGCATACGGGTTCTGTGATAGGATAGCTACCCGACTTGAGGAAAGTTTAGAGTGATTTGATAATTATAGTGGACGATGATTGGGCCTACGTACTTAATTTGAAATATTGGTTGTTATACGACGGGGGATAGGATACAACAGAAAGGAGTTGCATGATATAAAGAAGGTTACGACATGACTTTGGATTGGAATGTATTGTCGCACCTTTAGTTGACGTCCATGAGGAGTGAACGGACTGGTGCAGCTGGTGAATGAGCTCGGACTCAGGATAGTCTACCGATTTCGTAGTAATTATACCCAGTGCAGCGACGTTGGAATATGTCGGCATGTAATTTCCACAGGTGAGTTATCTCCTGTGAGCAGGTTAGCGGTCACGTGGTGGTGACGAAGCTTCTGCGAAGAATTCTACTGGCTACCCGGTAAGAGATTGAATATATAAATATGGCTAGTGGTTCGGAGTGTTCATTAAAGGTTAATGGAAGGATTTCGAGAAATTTGGCGGGTTGATTGTGCAAGATCATGTCAATAGGAGGTAAGGAATCCTGGTATGCAATGGTAGCTTCAGGCTAAGTGGGAGAGTCCCACCGTCTATGATTGGATTATGTAATTGTCAACTAGTGCAGTTTCCGGTTATCAATGTATTTATGGGTCGCTATGACAAAGGGAAGTGAACATCAACAGTAATTTTAGCAAAGGATTTGAGGAATGTGTACTATATTTGGCTTTATCGATTCATGTTCAGGTTTGGGGAAGACTTAGAGTCTAGGCTTCATGTGGAAGTAGTGTATAAGGAAAATTATTCAGCCGGGTGCTTCTTTGAGAGGGCGTCCATGTGCTAGAGGAGCCTTGGAGTTCGATTATGTTCGGGACCAAGTCAGAGTGGGTGACTCTCAACAATGGTCCTGGTAGATTCAAAATTTAAGTCCGGTGCCTAAGGATTTCGAGCCAGTAGTATGGTTAAGTATTGAGCTTTTGCAGTGGATTATGAAAAGTGGCTTGGAGTATTCTATGTTATCTTCGATATGCGGTGTAGCAATGGAAGAATGGGAGGAAATAACTTCGAAATCGTAAAGGAAATATCAGAATGGGTGTACCAGTTGAAAATGCGGATGTGCGCACAAGGAGGGTGTGAGATGGTTCGTGGGTTTTGGGGAAAATGTGGTCTCGTGAGATGGGGTCACTCAGGACGAGTGCGGATTGAGTTCGCCATATTTGAAATAGAGCTATTATTATTCCTAAGGCAAGTCCAGGGTAAATTATAAAGAGTCGGGTCGGTTAGCAATGGTTGAATCGGCATAATGATGGCGATGATCAGCTCTTTCAATGTGTTGGGTTATTCATGTGATTTGTGACGGTACGTGCGAGGTTTAATGGTCGCCGTAACTGATCTTATTTAGAGGCTTTCGAGTATTATGGCCTGTTATGTGCAGATGGATCCCAGAAGGGTTATGGTGGTTCAGACCACTACTTGAGGTTGGTATTTTCTGCGAATATGAGGATTCAGTCGCGTGTTGCAACGGTTCTCTTGGAATGAGTTAAGTAAAAGGTTTCTATGTGATGAAGTGTTTACCCTATTAGTAGTTCGGAAGTTAAGATGAAATTCTTGTATTCTTGCGCATTGGCATGATTAATCGCAGCAATCGGCATGGGATTCGAAAGTTAAGGATCAAGGTTGCAGTTTGGTGTCGACAAGAATGTCAAGAGCTCGGAAGAGCGGTAAAGGACTCAGATGGTTAGAGTTAGCTGGCATTGTTTTTGGCGTCACCTGAGATTGGTGTCTAGTGTGAAGAGGCTTGGCATACTGAATGCGAATTCTTGAATTGCTTTACAACGTTGGTGCGGTAGGTAGTATGAATGTGCAGACTCGTTGTCTGGTGCGGAAGGTCGGGGGAGTGTGTCCCACGCAAATATTATGTAAGTGTGACATGTAGTCACTTAAATGATTAAAGATGGAAACCAAGCATGGAGGTTGTAGTACTATCGTTGATGTGAGAATTTGTGCCTGAAGGGCGCTCGGTTCATTTGGTTATGAACTGAGAATGTTTGTTCTGGATTTGGCGGCTATTCTTATGTATTATGGGAAAAAGGGTTATTATGGACCCTTGAAAGGTTATTATCCTAGTACGGTGCGATCAGAATCGGCTTGAGGTCCATGAAAGGATTTAAATATGAATATGGTCTCTGTATCAGGATGGATGTGTTCACTTCAGTATAGTGCTCCTTATGGAGAAGTATTCGGACGTTGGATGTCGTTTCGTCGTCGGCTATTTCATGTAATACTATATTGTGCCATGTGAGTTGTGAAACAACTTGATAAATTTCACATGTGCTGAGGTTCCGCCTAGCGATGATGTTATGTGAGCAGGATAGCTCTCGAGATTCAGATCATATATTGCACCTTAGTTGTGCTCGACTTTTGTAGCGTATGGCACTATATGTCTCCCTAGGAATGATATTATGCACTTAGCGTGATCGTGGCCGATATTAAGGTATTTTGTAATAATGAGCATTCTAGCTCGGTAAGTATCTCTTTATATAGATATTATGTATGGATCGGGTGGCACGCCGCCACAGGCATGTTGTTTGGATCGGGTTACGCGCCTCAACAGTGTGATATCGAGAACAGTTCCCTATATCTATTTCTTGTGTGTTTTGTTTCTCATTTCCTAAGGAAGGTTCATAACGCCTTTTTGGTTGTTTAATTAGTTACACGGGTTGAGTAATCCTTTCTAGAGTTCATTTTCCTTAGGTATCACGTTCGGGTTTATAGCTTATTGGCACATTATGGCGTTATATGCGACTTTTGGCAGTGCTTGAGGCGGCTTATTGCCTGGGCAACTTATACTGGGTGAGACGAGATTTTTGGATCTGGGATCAGTACGATCGGATTATATGAAGCATATTAAAGAAGCAAATACCTTTATTCGGTTAATAATGGGGTGATGATTCTAGTCAAGAGGAGAGGATCAATAATTTGTTGACTTGGCAGTTGGTTATGAATTTCTACACGCCTCTTCCGTCGTGGCAGTATTGCCAGAGTTGAAACAAGACTTATATATGTCATGAGGTGTATTGGGAGCATCGGATTCGTGATATTTAGGCTATTGTTATCAGAGGATGTTATGGGTTATGTAAGTTATGCAGTGCGTAGTGTGGATCTGGCAAAGGTATGCAATCATGTATTGGTGCATCGTATAGAGATTGATACGGTGTTCGTATGATGGAAGAAGGACTGGAAGAGAAATCTAGAAGTTGGAATTGGGCTTTAAGTTCTAATGGGCTAAGTAAAAGGGAAAATCTTCAGATTAGCTCGAGCTAATGTGCTCAACTAAGTTGTGATAGCACGAATGAGTGCACGAGGTATTGACCAGTGATTTCAGACAACTCCATAGCAGTTCTTAGCGCGTTCGAGAATGAACGTATGTTTAAGTGGGAGAGAATATAACGACCCGGCCGGTCGTTTTGAGCCCTAGCATGTCGTTCAGCAGTTTGAGGCCATGAATGGCTTCACTTCAGGTATTATGACTTGTACGCGTGGTCGGAATTGAAATTCGGAGAGTTCAGAGTTGATTTGGAAAGAGAATGCTCATTTCGGAAGCCTTAACTTGGAAGAATTGACTAAGATTGGATTTTTGAGTAAACGACCTCGGAATCAGTATTTAAAGGTTCCAACAGGTTCGTGTGATGATTTTGGATTTGGGCGTATGTTCGGGTCGAATTTTGGATGACCCGGGAACGTTTCGGCACCTATTATAAAAGTTGGCATTTTCAGAAGAATTTCATAAATTTGGGTTGAAGTACATTTCAATGTTATCGGTGTTCATTTAGGATTTCGAGTCTAGGAATAGCTCCGAATAGTGATTCTGGTATTGGGAGCACATCCGGAAGTGGATTCGGAGATCTGTAAGTCACTTTGGGGCCATTTGGCGAAAGTTAAAAATTTGAAGGTTTTTGAGAAGTTTGACTGGAAGTGGACTTTTTGATATCGGGGTCGGATTCTGATTTCGGAAGTTGGAGTAGGTCCGTAATGTCAAATATGACATGTGTGCAAAATTTGAGGTCAATCAGACGTGATTTAATAGGTTTCGGCATCGAATGTAGAAGTTAAAATTTTAAAGTTCATAAAGCTTGAATTTGAGTTGCGATCCATTATTTTGATATTATTTGATATGATTTGAAGGCTCGACTAAGTTTGTAATGTGTTTTGAAACATGTTGGCATAATTGGTTGAGGTCCCGAGGGCCTCGGGTGTGTCTCGGATCGAGTTCGGACGGATATTGGACTTTGAGGAATTGCTAGTTTCTAGGCATCTGGTTTCCTCTTCCGCGATCGCGAAGAAAGGGTCGCGATCGTGAAAGGTTAAGTGGACTGATGAGATTTTTACTCTACACGATCACATATAATGGTTCGCGTTCGTGGAGGGTCGAGCGGGAGGTTATTCACGTTCGAGTCGGGGCTATCGCGAACGCGCTGTGTTAATGGGGCTGGCCCGTTTGGTGAAGGTTGTTCTATGCGATCGTAAAGAGGTATTCGCGATCACGAAAGTGGAAGGGGCTGAGCAATGCGATCGCATTCTGGGCATCATGTTCGCGAAAGGGAAGCTTTTAGGCAGTTGTTGTTTGTCCTTCGCGATCGCGAGTGGATTTCCGTGATCGCGAAGGGGAAAGACCTAAGTAGTGTTCTTTTAAAATCGAGGTTTTTTCTTATTTGCACTTCATTTCCTCCATGGGAGCCGGTATTTGAGCAATTTTGGAGCTTCATCTTCATCATCTACATCAAGGTAAATGATTCCCACCTATTGCAAGCTAAATACAAAGTTTATATACGGATTTAGATATGAAAACTAGTAGAAATTTGAGATTTTGAAGAAAGACCTCGAACTTGGTATTTTTGATTTTTGCCACAAAAATTGGGCATGAAATTGGGAATAAATCATATATTTGAGTTCATAAGGCTATGGGTAATAATTATCTTCGAAAATTTTCGGAATCCGGGCACGTGGACCTGAGGGTGATTTTATCGACTTTTCGAACGGAGTTGGGAATTGTTGTAAATAGGATTATAATGAGTATTAGAGTATATATTTATGGATTTGCTTACTTATTGACTAGTTTTAGAGCATTGGGCATCGATTTGAGTTGATTGAATGGCTTGGGAGCCGGTTATAAAACTTCGTAGCGAGATAAATCTCCTTTCTAACTTTGTAAGAGGGAATTAACCCCACAGGTAAATTAAATAAATATTTATTCCTAATTGCGGGGGCTACATACGTACGAGGTGACGAGAGTCCGTACGTAGCTACTATTATGCTATTGTCTGGATAGTTTAGGACCCGTATCATGCTATACTTGGAATGTTTGTGCCCTTACTTGCTAATATAATCACTTAGTCATGATAGAAATTGATAAAAGAATTGTATAAGGTTAAATTCACTTACTTGAAGGTTTGTATGAGATACTTGACTATAAATGAGAAACTTGTATTTTTTTGAAAATAATTGTTATTTATGGATCGGGCCGAGCGCCTCGGTAGTAAATAGATGCATTTATGGTTCGCGTCATTCGACCCTCTGGCAATGCACAGTTTAAATATTTGTTGGATCGGGTCGTGCGACCTCGACATGATTTGCGCATGACTTAATTGATTAATTTGGAATTATTGATAATTGATATGACCTCATTGGCTGGAGATATAAATTGTTAAAAGATGAAAATAAATTTGAAAATCCCCTATTAATAAGAGAATTATTTACCTGCCTCATGTTATTGTATTTATTGTTGCCTCATAAAATCTATAATTCATCATATCATTGGTATAATAATTATAGCCCATAGTAAGTGTCCGAGTCGACCCCTCGTCACTACTTCTTCGAGATTAGGCAGGATACTTACTCGGTACGCGTTGATTTACGTACTCATGGTACACTTATTGCATATTTTTGTGCAGGTACACACATGTTTAGCGGCCTTGTGGGCGCAGAGACGCGATTCTATACGACGCTCCGCAGCCAACAGAATCTCATTCAGAGTATTTGTATTTTTTTTTCTCTCTAAATTTGTATTCCGGACAGTTATTGTATTTTATTTTATTCCCTGGTGAATGCTCATTCTCTTGTGACACCGGATTTTGGGATGATTATGGGATTATTCAGTATTGAAATTTGCGACAAACCTTATTATTTACTCTGTAAAGTTTATCATTTATTATTTAATTGAAGAAAATTTATGATTTCAAAAATATTAAAATAAAAATTTACTAATTATTGATGTTGGCTTGCCTGACAGTGGTGTCCGGTGCCATCACGACCTTCCAAGGATTTTGGGTCGTGACAGAGATAAATGAGTTATACAAAGGAAAAGGACGAAAAAAATAATGAAGAGTAACATTCATTAACTAAAATTAATGGTCTTTATTTTAGTGAAAGAGAATTATGGACTAATTTAATTTGTGAAGTTGTATTTATATATTAACAGGTATTATTGTTGGTGAATCAATCTATATATCATTATTGTGTTTTTCTTCATATAAAAAGCAACTTGTGACGGCATAGCGCATGTATTCATATTTTTAGTTTCGTAGTCTTGTCATCTTCATTAAAATCCATAATTGTTCTAATACTTTTATTTTTATTAGTTTTCACATATTACCTACCTATATTTATATATGAACACAATTATTCAATCAAAAAAGGCATCAATGCAATATATACTACAAGTATAAGTCAATTCTTTGTTATTATTTGTTTAGCTAAATAGTAAGGGTGTGTTGTAAATAAACTTATCATACTAATATGTTGGTATTAGCCTGTATTATTCTTTAAGTATTATCAAATGGCTTATATGATAGATCCATTGATTATTTACAAGAACTTTTACTATATACTTTCATATATAATTGACTTGATATATACGTGCAACTTATGGTAGACTATAATCCCATATTTTAGTCGCTTATAACACTCTGATTCACTACACTTTACTTGTGTTGAGCTTTAATTGGTAGTATTTTTGTAACACCCCGGTTGAACAACGCACAGGAAAGTGAAGGAAAATTTTTGGCAGAAAAGTGCGTTTATGCGGTCCATTATGCGACCGCATAATTACTCTGCGGGCCGCATAATGGCCGCAGAAGTGAGCAGGAGAGGGTCATTCTGTAAGCAGATATGCGATCGACTATGCGACCGCATAACAGCTATGCAGACCGCATAGTGACCGCATACACAGACAGTTCTTTTGGCTATTTTGTAACCAATTACGCGACCGATATGCGGTCCGTATATCGGTTATGCGATCTCATACCTTGTTCCGGAGCTCCATTTTTGGGTTTTTAAAACCCGACCCTATTTCATTAAATACATTCTTTGGGCCATTTTTAAGACATAATCTGATATTTTAGAGTGAGAGAGAGTGCCCTAGAGTGAGAAGGTATTCTTCAATAATTTTTCTTCAATTCTTGCTCAAGTTTTGGAAGATTAAGAAGGGAAGCTCACTAGGTCTTCATCCTAGAGGTAAGATTCTACACCCTAAACCCTAATTTCAAAATTTTCTGAAAATGGGTAACTAGCAAGATAATTTTTGGGCATGAGAGTTGTTTATTTTACATGCATGTGTTATCAAAGGGTGTGGGAAGATTGTTGAGATAAAAATGGTAAAGATTGGGTTGTGGGATGATGGAATCCTTCATAAAAAGGACATTGAAACCTTATTCACACATAATGTTTGATAAAATGCTCATGTGAGCTAGAACCATGATCATCTTCCTAATTTTGGTGTAATTTGTTATATTTCTTAAATAGATTGAGGTTACTAAGAATTCCGGAATATTTAGAGTGTAAGAAAGATCAAGTGAGGTATGTTGGCTAAACTCTTCTCTTAGAATTGAATCACAATGATATTCATGAAAAATATGTAAGTTCTGAGTGGTTCATTATAAAATTGGCTATTCCGAATAGGATTGGGTTGAACGATATATATATTCGACAAGTATCTCAAATGCTTTATTCATGTTATGTTATCAATTGAGGATGTGTTAAAATATGGATGTGCATTAATAATGTTTCGACTTCAAGTCAAGTTCAAACGAAGGCTATTATGTCAATTTTTGTGAAATATCTCTATGTGCCTTAGACTCTAAATTGCTCACATATGTACTACACACCTTGATTTGAATTGTATTTGTTGTTGTTGTTGATGATGATATTTGAAATTGAAAAGGGTGAGCATGAAATACTGAATATGGCCAATGTGCTAAGACTGATCTTATAATTATGGCCATTAGTGCCAATAAAATGAAAAGATGTAAAAGTAATATGGAATGCGATGATTGATATAAAACGGTTGATGTCTCAAATAAGACATCCTAGCCGATCGGGTCTTGATCGGATACCATGTCGCACACATGGTGGTGATTGTGCTGGAAATTATAATTGAAATAGTAATTATGGTTGATGTCCCTAATGGATAGCCTAGCCGATCGAGTCGTGATCGGACTTCGTGTTAAAGATGGTGGTATTGATATTGAGAGAAATTGTGGTTGATGTCTCTAATGAGATAGCCTAGCCGATCGGGTCGTGATCAGACTCCGTGTTAAGAGTACGGTGGTACTTGTTTTGTGAAAAATGGTATTGTGAATACTGGTATTGTGGACATTGGTATATTGATACTAAAAATCTCCCAATGTGAGATATGAAAATTAATTTGAACAATGTCTTGATCCTAAATTGAGATTTGATGTTGATTAAGGCTTTCATTGATATTATGATAATCTTGTTTGTATTATTTGTTATTCTATTGAGAGGGTGTTTAGTTATACATACTAGTGCTATTCGACAGTACTAACGTCTCTTTTGCCGGGGGCACTGCATATTTCAATAGATGCAGGTGGTTCCATAGTAGGAGATATTGATCAGTTATAGCAGTGCACCTTCTTCCCAGCTGACTTGGTGAGCTCCACTTCATTCCGGGGTCATGAATCTTTTGTACTTTGTGTATTCTGTTTGAGGTATAGTCGGGGCCTTGTTATCGGCATTATCATTATACTTTTCTTTATCTATAGAGGCTCCGTAGACATAGTGTGGTTGTGTATTGGTGCTGGAAAAGTCAAAAATATATTATGTTTTGGTTGTATTACTTGTCCATTTGAGACTTTAAAAATGATGAAACTATTGGAAATGAATTGGTATTGTAGACATGAACACCTTTTGTCTAATTAATGAAAATATGTATTATCTCAATTCGTGGATGAGTTTGGGTAGAAGAAAATCTAACAGGCTTGCTCGGTCGGGTTCACTCTGTTGAGCGCCGGTCGCGCTCCTCGATTTTGGGGCGTGACAGTTTTTGTACTTATTGTGTGTTTTATGCCTTGTAGAAGTGATTTTGAGTTATGTAGATGTTGTGGAGCAAATTGGAGCTATTTGGTGCTTTAAAGTCTAAGTAGAAGCCCAAGCAATTAAGTCGGGATCACATTCCGGGGTCGAAAACCAAGTATGGATGTTCAAAATATGAAAAACTCATTTCTGGCCACAATTTGCACTACCGCTCCGTGGCATGCCCCGCGGGGAGCGGGGAGCGGGGCGCTAGTACAAAAAGTGGCCAGAAATCATATTTTGAATCGTTATGGAATTTTCCACAACCACGGCGCGTCATGCGGCGCGGTAGCCCAAAAATATTAGAGTGACTTCCCAATTTCGCTTAAAAAGGGGTAGTTTCGTCCGGGATTTATTTTTGGGGGCAGCTTAAATACACCAAACACCATTTTAGAGCGACTTTTGACAGATTTTTGACCTAAGGAGGCTAAGTAGGAGTTGGAAGAACACAAGCACAAGAATTTCATCAATCCTTCCTCACTCAAGATCCGGGTTTGGATTGAAATTATGATTTCCTATATTTTAGTTATATTTGTGAAGAACTTTTCCATGTCTATGGAGTAGTTCCTTTTGGGTTTTGATGGATTTAGTGTATTGATGATTCTTTGTAGATTATAACTCTATTTTTTATGTATTTGAATCGTTTTGGAAGATTTAATTGTTGCATCTATATTCACGTGTTCTTGTAATCGAAAGAGGCATAACTTGTGATATCTTTGCATTATATTGTTGGTTGAGTTCATAGATTCTTAAGTAATCGAAAGAGGCTAGTTGAATCATTGATTAAACCTAGTAAGGAGAATAATCGAAAGAGGTTTTCCTAAAGACCGATCTACTACGAATTCTTGCATATCTTCATATTGCTTAAATTGGTTCATCTCGTGAGGTTAAGACTTAATCGAGAGAGGAGTTTTTGCTGAACGTTTGAACTAATAATAGAGTGAATTCGAGAGACTCACTTGAACATTGTAAGTGAATTATCTAGAGTTAGATTCCGAACAATTATCTTGCACTTATTCTGTTAAAACCCTATACTCTCCCACTGATAACCTTAATTGCTTATTCCTTGTTTCGATAGTCAATAGTCAATAATTGTAGATTTTAGATTCTTAGTTAAATTTTATTATTAATCATATACATCTCAATTGTTGATCCTCCTGGATAGCAATCAAGCTACAAACTATGATAATACTATCAAATTCTTGTGGATACGATAATATACTATAATATCTTTGACTAGCGAGCACAATTTAAGTGTGTTGTGCACTCGTCAGCTACGTACGCGTCGAGAGACCAGTTTAATAAATGTACAGACTCAAATTAGAACTACTGAATTAGACGGAGTCCTTCTTCTTTTTTCTTTTTTTTTTAATATGGTGTCCTAATATGATATTTGTCTCACCCACCACATTATTTGAAAGCATGTTACGCTTGACCAATTTTTTATTTTTATATACTTTTAGAGAAATGCAAATTTGATGGTTACTGGCAGGTGAAACTGTTATATATGAGTAAAATATTGCGGCTGACTAAAAATTCAAGATTCCAAATATTGCTTAACGAAGTTCCTTTTAATGTGGATGACACATTTCTTTTTTCGAAAGTAGTTTAATTAATATTTTAAAATATTTTTTGTTATCATATTTGCATGAGAAAAATTGTAATCACTATTAAAAAAATAGGGAAAATCGACCGATGTTGGTCGGTAATTGAAAAAAATCGACCAAAAACCGACTGATTCATGGCTGTCGGTAATCGTAACGTCGGTAGAGTTAACCGACCGACTTTGGTCAGTATTTTTCGACCGATTTCGGTCGGTCAATTAAATTCAAAAAAAAATTGCCGAAAAAGTTGATTAGTTTTTTTCGACCAAAGTCGGTCGGTATTTTAATTATGTAATTAAAAATACATCATCTGGGAATCGAACCGGGATCTGTACTCTGGCAGGATACTATTCTACCACTAGACTATTGGTGCATTTTGTTTTAAGACTGTCTTTTATTCTATTTATACTCTTTAATTGTATTTTCGCACGAAAATAACCGATCGATGTCGGTCGGTTTTATTAAAAAATAAATTATCGGCCGAATTCGGTCGGTTTTTAAAAATAACCGGCCGAATTAACCGACCGATTTCGATCGTTTTTTTAATGTTAATTTTAATTTATTTTAAATGAAAAACCGACCAAAGTTGGTCGGTTTCGTAAAAAAAAATGAAAAACCGACCGACTTCGGTCTGTTTTTTGGCCTGTTTTTTGACCGACCAAAATTGGTCGGTCGACCGCGGTCGATTTTTGCTGAATTTCTAGTAGTGAATTTATAGTACTTTTCGTGTAGTTTTTGAATATTTAAATTTAAATTTTAAAAATATTACGTTGAACTAATTTAATTTAGCATTAAAGTTTAGTCAAATTGACTCGTAATAACCGAAATGTGTCTAAATTTTCAGGAAGTAATTTCTTCTCCGAATATTTTGAATGTCTTTCGTATTGACTGTTTTCAAGAATTTTCAGGAAGGTAGCAGTACTCCTGGTTGATACGAAAATCGACTGAAAGACGTGGGTCCATATTAAGGTGGTAGATAGAGCACTATAAGACCTAATTTTTTTAAATTTTTTCCTGTTCTCTATTTTTTTATTAAACTATATACATCTTCCGAATTCAGATGATCTTTTTTGTTTGTTTCGCAGTCTCGCAGACGATGTTTTGATATTTGTATTGGAGTTTTACCAAAATAAAGTTTAATTTTTTAGGTGCACCTTGTATAGGCCAAATCCGGCCCAAAATATTTTAGGATAATGTATCATTACGGTAAGAATCAGTCGAGGTCGGCTGGGGGATAGCGAAGTTCGTGGTAAAGAAGGCAGCGATGAACGAGGTCGAGCATCGTTGACAGAACAGCAACGGCTAGTTTTCGAAATAGACTGCACTTATACTATTAGGGTTTGCTAGGGATATGTGTCGAAGATATAATGGAAAAAGAAAAGGAAGAAAGAGGGGATTCATTTTGAGATGAACACTTTTGAGGAGAAGATTCTCTCTATCTCATAAAAATACAAAGATTACATTTTTATCTAGATTCTTGCTCATATTATTCCACACCTTTCCAACAGATCGGAGGATTGATCAAGCAAATCTTAGATCTATCTGGCATTCATTATTATCAGGAGAGACATTCATCCAATCCATCCATTAATGAGTGAATAATTCCTCCTATTTACTTAAATGTCATTTATTATTTGTTGCTAGTTACACCTCCATTATTGCTCATACTTTAAGAATATTTTGTACTTATTGTTATAAATCCTTTACGGGATATGTCCTCATCTTCTATACGTTTTCAAGATTCGCATCTACAGTTATTATCTTTTACTAAATTTAACCAATTACTACATAAATTTAATAGTTTAGCCGAAAATTATATTTTTTGGTCAAACACAGTCAAATCTTTAATTAAGTATAGAGCGATATTATTTATTCCACCGCAACAAATGGTGGTGAATTCAGATGGTTAGTTACAAAGAGAAACGGGAGTTTGAATCTTTCCATCCAATATTTGATATCCGTTTTGGAACAATGACTAATTAGAATATGCGTCGTGTAAAATTTATTTAAGAGAAAAATGACCTTCTAAAAAATTTTCTTTTCTCGATAATGAATTTAAAATTTTTAATTAAGAATAAAGAAAATTTATTCATCCCATCATAATAATGATGAATCAAAATGGTTAGTTAGGGAGAGAAACGAAAAGTTTGGATTAGTCAATTTTTGTCTATCCCGCTAAATATTTTCGAGAAATACCTTGTTGTGTACGCCTCTGATAATGTCCTCTGATGTGCAAGCAAAAGCTAAGTTTGCAAAAAGTTTTTGATGTGACAGCTTGAATTGCCTGTTGGAGAAATGTTCAGCTGTCATAAAATTAGGAATATAGTGCTACTATTTTTGATTTGAACAATCCAAAGGTAAAAGAACAAATTAAGTAATAGAATTTATAACTCGATATAAGTGGCAGGGGCGGAGCCACAATACACGTTACGAGTTCGGCCGAACCCAGTAACTTTAGTCCAAATCTTATATTTGTGTTAAAAAAATCATTGAATATGCACAAATTCTTAATTTAGAACACAGTACCTTAAACGAATTAAAATTTCGAACCCAATAACTTCAAATTCTGGCTCCACCTCTGATAAGTGGTGGAATATTCATGATAGAAGACACACCTCGTTTGAATTTGTGGCATACTTAAAAGAATTTCACTTTCCTTTTCTTTAACGGTTGGAAGGAAAAGAAATTTTACTCATGCAATTGAGACCACAGTTACACACTAGAAGAGAAAGTAGCAACGGTTAATTTAGCAACCAAAAAAAAAAACAACGGCTAAAACTATATCATGTCAACACTAGTACTGAATTATGTGACAATTTTATCTAAAAATTTAAACTTTTCATGTAAAACTAAAAACAAAGAACAGACGTCAATGCTATATTGCTTAATTTTCATTTAAAACTTTAAGCTATTCATAGAAGAAAAACTAAACCATCAAATAAGGAACACAAACAATTATTTACTTAGGCCATCAACACGTTTCTGTAGGTGAAAATATTTGATGATAGCTAGCTGATAGTACCGGAATTTGAAATGGCACCTTAACTGATAATTGTGTTGATAATACAGTCAAATCTCTATATAACAGCCTTGTTTGTTTCGAATATTTTTGGATGTTATAGTGAAGTGTTGTTATAGAGAACATATATTATAACATAACATAAAAATTGGTTCCAAAAAAGTTTGACTTTTGTAGAGAAATATTGTTATATAGGGATATTGTTATAGAGATGTGTGATGGTATGACGCAAAAGTTTAAATTCTTAAAAGAAAGAAAGAGATATAATCATTAATATTATTTGTATGAGTAAATGATTTTCTTACAATTTGAATAGAATAAAAAGATGGTATAAAGATTTCCCATTTCCTTATTATACCAATTTCCTATTAAAATATCCCTATTACAATTTGACTAGAGCGTACAGGGGCGGAGGGAGAGCATTAGCCGCGGGTTCGGACGAACTCAATAGTTTTTGCTTAAACTTTGTATTTGTATTAGAAAATTCATAAAATATGTGTAAATATTTAATTGTGAACTCAGTAACTAAGACAAATTATGGGTTCAGTGATAAATTCAAAACCCATAAACTTCAAATCCTAGCACTATCTTTCAGAGCGTACTTTGAAGATTTCTCTTTTCCTTCATATTTTTATCCTTAGAACTCTTGCTATATCTTTTCTCAAACTGTTTCAATTAGTGGTTGCAATTATGTCAATAACGATCTATAAGCATAAAATCTATAAATTTCCTCGAATATAATCAAACAATTCGAGATTAGGAAATATTCTTCGAAGGAATCGTGATCTCAGAAGCAATTAAAAATACAAAGAAAGCAAACCTGATCTGCGGCAAACATTTGAGGTTTACGTCAATATAGTCTATAGATATATATACTAATTAAAGAGAGTTATAAAATGGGATCTATTATTGACATAAGTTTGTTTTTTAGATTTCTCCATCATGCAGCTAATGCTCTATCTTGGTCCGGATATTTCTGACTATGATGAGGTTGGTGGCAACGGAATAAAAATATTGAAATAAATTAAATAACCCAAGTAGGATTTTGGACTATTTCCACCTTTGTGTTGACTATATGCGTGTGCCCAACTCCCCAAGAAAATAAAATGCGAACTATGGAGCATTTATATTATATGATCTGCTTCTGTATTATTTACTATTAATGAAATAATAATTAATAATAATCATTCAATAGCTGATATGGTTATATACACATTAATTCATCGAGCAACTATGAGATTTTGGACGATCTTAAAGATTCATAAATTAACAAATGATATATTTTCCTTAACAATTTGTTCTATTCTAGTCGACTAAGTATAATATTCTATGTCCTAGAAAAGGAGCTAAAAAGCAGGAGAAAAAGGTAAAAAGTCAAAAGAACGAAATTTCCCAGCATTAACATTGTTTTGTATTGGAAAGTTTACAACATAACGAAGACATTAAAGCCTAAATTAAAGCAAATTAAGTATTAGTCAACAAGCATGCTGCTAAACAAATGGCTTTGCTTGGATGGAGACATGTTCAAACATCCTAGACAATAATTCCTTTGATTAGTGGAATTGTTTATTGTTAATATATGAATTTTCTACCATTAGATGTCGACAGTAATCACTTTAGTCTAACAAACCGTACTAAACTATAAAAATTAAGGGGTTATTGTTCATGACAGAAAGACAGAGAAAGCTAACCCTATAATATTCCTACAAAAATCGTCCGTACTAGCTATAAATGAAGCTACTCAATTCAACCAAAAAACTTCAATATTTTGTTGAATTAATTAAAGATACCGCCATTTTAATTAAGATGACAAGAGTTAATTGTACTAACACACTTTTAACATAGGGCTCTTAAAGTTTCTTATTATTTTTCACTTCAATATTGCAAACTTAGTACAACAGGACAAAATTTAATTTGATTGAGTAGTATGGAGAGTCATGTGGGTTTCACATGAAGAAGACCATACAATCACATGCAGAGGAACAGAAAAAACCTGCACAAAATAATCTTTTGTAGAGCGTTTAATAGACTTCTCCCTCGTGCTTCCTTCAAGAAGAGCTCTTGCCCTTCGCCATAGACAATATGTTGGCCAATTCACACTAATGAACATGACACTTGTCTCACCTAATAAAATACCTTTGACCCCACTTCCCATACCTCTATATTTGGTTACTATAGAACAAAATCGAATATATATATTGAGGGAAGAAACTATTTCTTTGGTGTAACAGGCCACGAAGGAACAACACATTCATAGACTACTTAGATGCGGATCCAGGATTTTCAAGAGAATATGAGTGCACTATTGTGAAGATTTAGATCTATAATTCTCATTTGACGGGTTTAACTTTAGTTTCTTACCATGAATCCACTACATTTTTGAAATTATAGGTTCAAAATTATATTTTTTTTGAATTTTTAATAATTTTCACGTATATATCTATACTCCATGCCGAGTTCGGAGTGATTTGGATTGTCAATTTCACTTGTAGAGGTGCACTCAAATAATAATTGCACTATAAGAGTCTTTGAGCATGGGTTCACACACATATATTTTAAGTAATTTTGAAGAAATATAATATTATTATACATAATTTAGTTAAAAAAAATATGGTTCATGTGGACCCATATCCCTCAACTTGGATACGCCTACTAGACTATTGTATCAGAAGTTTTTGGGCATTATAAGCAAATATTGGTTTTGAGCAAAATCAATTCAATATTACTTGTGCAAAGAAATCTTTGGATGAGATGAGCTTAATTATATTAAAATAGTGATATGATCAATGACGATTTATTTACGCAGTTGATCCTAATTTTTTTGCTAGAATTAAAATGTTATTGTTGCTATCGTTTATGTTGTTGAATAAATGAAACACATATCCTCTGACTACTGTACTTGAAGTTTGTGGACATTGTAGAAGAGAAAATTAGAAAGAAATTATGAGAGAGACACTCAATTTACTCCAATACGTTATATTGTTTGGTTTCAAATGATGCAGAAATCAAAGAAAAACACTAATCAAAGTGGGTGATTATGAAATAAATGAAAAGGATCGACCGATATAAGAGAAAATTGTGGCATGGGATAAATACACGAATATTTATGACTACCGATTCGAAATTGATACATGGTAGGTGCTAATTAACTGGTCTTCCATATCCCACATGTCATGGTTCCTTGAATCATAGGTTTTGGGAAGAGTGGAACTTAACAACAATGATTTATCCACTCTATTTTGTTTTATATGTTGCAATGATTGAGGAAATATTGCACATGTTGTTTCATCTATTAGTAGTAGATTACAATACACCTTGTGGCTCATAATTTTGCGAAAACTGTTGGCATTCTCATGAACTTCATGAAAGAATGGTGGATCGGTTAATAAGTTTTAGCTTTTGCAGTAAGGTTAACTTCGCTTAGTTGCAGGGTCACTAATAAAGGGTTGATTTTGTAACTCTTTTTCCCACAATATATGGGAGTATCACCCTTCGCTACTACTAACAAAAGTAATGTTATTTTTCCATCCCTAGAAATCTTTAATGTTAATAATTTAAAGTACGCAATCTTACTTAAAATATGAATGCTGATATTTTCAGAGACAACCTTTTTTGAGGTCTGCCTTCCTTTTTTCCTAGCGCACACACTTTCTTGTCGCCGCTTTACACAAAGTTCATGGAACAGAAAATTAGAAAGGCAAGAAAGGAGTTGGAGAAGATATTCTCTTAACTTTTCGAACTCAGAGGGCGTGCAGAGTACTCTGCTTTCAAGTATATGTATTTCACATAATCAGCCAACTAAAACAGAATTAGAAAAGCTAAGAACTGCAAAGACTAAAACAATATACTGTATGGAGACTTTAAGAGGCACATATTTTAAATAAAAATGTCATGCAACGTAAGAGAAAAATCTAGAATACCTTTGAACTTCCAAATACAATTACATGCATTGATCTTTGATCACTTATTCATAATACTCTATATGTCTCCAGATAAATAATACTTATATTCTGTGCATGAAAGCTTCTAAAATTCATTTTATGTTAGGATAGAAAAGTATGCCTGTCTGATTGAAAAAGGAGATAGAACGGAAACTAATATTTTACTCCGACCTTGAAGTGGCAAGAGGCACAGATCGAGGTTGCCAATTTCTTGGAGTACTACCTTAAATGCCAGATACATGGAATGATGGAATACTGCAAATTTTAATTTATCCCCAATGACAAAACATGCGTAAAATAAACTCTATGGACCACCACACATCAGATCCCCAAAAACAAATGTCTATAAAGAGATTGACCATATTGACATTGGATCGTGAAGCCTCGAAACACCGCCCTTTCATATATTATTGGGGGAAACTACCAAAATAATATTCCTAAATTTAGATGCATGAGAGAGGCCCCAGAAGTTCTACAACTAAAATCATGGGGCGAACAGTTCTGCTGGCTAATGGATTTAGAATACAAGCCCAATAATGAAGCCTAGCAGAGGAAAGCCCAACAACTATTGTTACTACCATGTTATGGGCCTTGCTCTAAACTTAACACTGTAGAGCAAATATATAAAACTATTTAAATAAATAGCATAACCTTTGATTTTTTTCAAAATTGACAGATTCATTTACTTTTATGGCATATTCTAATAGTACTTACTGTTAATTATAGACCACTAATTTAGGAATTAGTTTATAATCTTATAAATACATATTCATTTCTCTTTCATCCTCATTAATACATTTCAGTTTCTCTATTAATAAATATAGAATAGTGCTTGACAATAGGGAGGGCTAGATGACCACCATGCAAGTTTGATTTGTATTCTAGTTCTTTCTTACTATTTATAATTGATTATTAGATAATTTTAACCAAAATAATAGTTATTCGATCAAAATACTGACTTTGAGTATATAATTTATTTATATATATCTGATATTCCCTTCGAATTCACCATAAATGTAATATCTCTTGCCACTGCCATTCTCAATTTTGTGAAATTCTTAACCTAATTTCTTAATCTTTATTATACCATGTATATTTTTATTATACTATGAATATCTTTATTATACCATGTATATAATTACATATGCGCACATAAATAAACAAATACATATGTACGTTATACCATTATTATAATGTGTATATAATTATTACACAGTTAATAAGAAAATAAAATCTACAATATACCCTTCATACATGATATAATATAATTATATATTTATACATAACTAAACAAATACTAATTTATGATATACCATTATTACGTCGTGTATATAATTTTCTACGCATACTAAATTAACAAACACAAACCTACAATATACCCATACTATACTAATTCACTTAATTGGAAGTTCAAGGAAATGCCTTCAGTGGTGCAGATTATTTTGTGTCTTCCTTTGATGATATGTCTAGTTTTTTTAAGACTGGAGTTTTTTTTTTCTTTCAGTTTTTGTTTGAAAAAAACGGAGATCATATGTAGAAGGTTATCATTGGGGAGTTTAATTAGGAGATTTATTGGGATTTGATTGACTACAAGATGGAAACTGCTACTAATATAATATTTTTATTGCCTCATTTGTTATTCAATGATGCTAAGATTCTGTAGATATTTTTAAAATCTTGTCTAGTTATAAAAGTGTCTCCTAAACTTTTGGTAGCCCATTGGAGCAACAAGATTATTGGACTCAATGATCAATACCAGGTGGCCTTGCTGAAACAAGAACAAATTTGATTTAATTTGCGGAGCAAATAAGTTGGCGGCGTTTGGATCTATATCCATTTTTTGGATCATCATTGAAGTTATACCCGCTTTGCACAAAAACTTATAAGTCTATTCACTGTAGAAATCAACTTCAAGCCTATCGAGTCTGAAGTTGAAGGAAAAATATTTTTAGTCTGAAGTGCAATGTGCTTAAAGCCAATTAAGTCTAAAGATGTACATAACGCCAAATAGGTTTGAAGTGCAACAAATGTTTTCAAGTAGGCCTGAAGTGAAAAAATTGCACTTAAGATGCACTTAAGTCCTAAATAGGTCGGAAGTGCAACTAATATTTTCATGCACTTAACACCAAATAGGTATGAAGTGCAAATTGCCCATAAATAAAAACTTGTTCTTCGAATTTTAAAAATTCTAACACCTGAATATAGCCTAAATGAGCTCAAATTTTGAACATAACCTCTAAATATGATAAAGAACAAAATCTAATCATGATTTGTCAAAATAATAATAATTCTAACAAACCCATTTTATAATTAAAAGCGAATTACTAGCCCTACTTTTTAAAAATAAAGAGAAAAACGGCATACTCGTCCAAAACTTACAAGGTTCTTAGTCTATATGAGATTGGAGAATGATGAAGAACAAATAGTATCTCAGAGCTGAATCAACTAGATAGCACCCAAGACCAAGAGGGAGTCCGGGTATCAAAATAGACTTCAATGATAAAGTCAGTAAGTATTTCAAAGGTACACGTGGCCCCATTTTGTGATATCAACTCCAGAAAAACTTTAATTATATGCCTATATCGTCTGTTCAGGCAGATTTTTTTGGATGCTATGATACAAAATCTAGAGATTTGAATATCTCTATCCGCGAAGTCAAATTTTTTATCTTGCATTATTCATAGATAACATCGACTCCCATCAACTCGATTGACATGGTAGTTCGCGTTATATTTAGGACCTCAGCGGACCAAATAACAAGATGTTAATTTATTATTTTTATAGTGAAATTACAATTATATTTCTTTTGTAGAAGGGATGGTTTTCCATAATGTGATCTTCTACGCAAAGCTTCATGATAATAACCGTAGGTGAATTACAGGCCTATTCTACTTTATGGATATTTAAATAGCACAGATAAGTTCAGAATAAAAGAAATGGATGGTAGCAAGTAGCGCGGAAACGGTGTTCGTGGAGTGGTTGTCACAACTAAGGCGAATTTAGTGCCTTAATCACGGATTTTGTTTTGTTTTTTTAAGTAGTTGAGATAAAACTGATCAGAGACTACCTTTAGTTTAATAGTTGCTTTTTGAAAGTTATAGTTGGTCCTGCTGAGGCTTCAGAATTCCCTTTGAACTTTAACACGAAAATTATCGAAGTATGGGCTCTTTGTCATTTTTATTTCTATTCAAGAACATCCAATTATTAAGTATTACAAATGGCAACCAACACTAGATAAATCATCAGCAAGGAGTGCGTCTGCTAGCTAATTGCTACAGCTCCCGTCTTTCGCAATTTTATTTTTTTAAAATTTTCTTGTTATTACCTTCCAAACATTAAAGATATAAAAGCTTGAATTTTTCCTTCTTTTTATTTGTTTCCCAGAGATTCATTTCCCCACAGAAAAATGAGTTTTCTTTTCTTTTCTTAAAATTAATCTTTTATCCATCACAAGTTTCTATTGCATATCATTCTTAAACCTCCATAAAATTATAGCATCGACTGCACCATATTGAGTAGGAAGTACAGGAATTCGAGGTACAATGCTAATTGTATACCTTCTTGTTAACTCTAGGCACATATACCACTAAGACATAGAGTCAAATGATATTGGTGGGAGTCTCTTGTATCACAAGTGTAAGGTAATTCTCATTATCTCACTTCCCTTCTCTAATCCCCTAATGTAACATAAAGAAATAAAAATACCGGCACATCCATACATGATTGTAAAGAAGATAAGGAGCTTCTTCAATTGTACTTGTAAAGTCGTTTATCACTTTTTAGTCCTACTTTTGACCACAATAACTGCGAATTTTCTTTTAAGCTGGTACATGTTGCAACTTGCGGGTAGATTCCGTAAATACCTAATTTTTAATCAACCCTGTGGATCTGTGATGAACACTTTGACGCAGTAAATATGAAATTATAGTGTTATCGACAAATAATCAATGATTAAGATACATAAACAAAATGTCGGTTTATCGCCTAGAAAACAAGGGGAAAAAATAATATAGAAATTTAAGTCTTTATATATTTTGAATAGTATAAA
Organism: Nicotiana tomentosiformis; assembly: GCF_000390325.3. Taxonomy (NCBI): domain Eukaryota; kingdom Viridiplantae; phylum Streptophyta; class Magnoliopsida; order Solanales; family Solanaceae; genus Nicotiana; species Nicotiana tomentosiformis. The sequence continues at coordinate 107,662,031 of NC_090813.1, read as the reverse complement.
GTCGTTATTTTGAATAAAATGGAAAACACGAAGATCTTTGGTGCTATTACGCAATTAAAAAGGCATCTTTTGGGTCAGCCATTGGAAACTTTCTTGCGTTGCTCTCGAGAAATTAACTATGTGACAGATTTCTTGACAAGTTATGTGGTTTTGGTGAAAAGGTTTGTGAGGATAGTATTGAACAAGTTCCATCTCGAATCAAGACATGTACCAACTTCAATCTTTTCGATTTTGCAAATCTATACTTTGAGTAATTCGTATATGTGAATGTGATGATGTATCCTCTTCTCAGGACGTTAGTAAATTTTTTTTATCAATAAACAGTTTCACCAACCAACCTGATATTGGATTGGGGTGATTGACTAAGCTAAAAACAAAATAAATTAGAAAAAGACTAAATTCACCATACGTTTCTCTGTTGACCGGGTAAAAATATAAAGTGAACAGTTAGGTAACAATCCACATCAAAATGAGAAACATATCCTACTTGCAAGCTAGACGAAGAAATGTATGTATAAGAATATGTCACTTCTTTCCTTGTGGAATTTATAGTAAAAAAGTTATTCATAAAGAGAGTAACAGCTTAACTCCGGTTGACAAAGAAAATACGTACTTGAAAGTTGAATCGACTTAAAAGCAAAGTAACACCTGGTCAATCTTTCTAGTGGTTTTGTGCCCCACTCCCTCTTTTCATCTGCTTTTGACTTCAATTCATAATAATTACACCAATCAGCCAGCCACACTGTATTTCAGTTTACTAAAAAAAAAATATATATCCTATCAAAGAGCCGTGTGGGGGTGAAGAATTTCCCTCCAGTGAAGATCTATGATCAATCATGTGAGTGGACTACCTCGATTATTTACATACGTTCTACTCTATCCACATTTATTTATTACTAAGATTCATCCCGCCAATTGTGTCAGCCAATTTATTGCAATTTTTCTTTCTTCTTTTTTTCCCCCCTTAAATTAAAACCAACTATTCTTTGGATATGAACGCAGGTGAAGTTTTTATAAATTAACATAAACCTTAAAAGAAAAAAAAGGAATAGAAACTACCATTCCATTGGAGAATGCTACGTAAGGAAAGTGTGGTGTGAACTGTGACTAGCACCTTGTAATCAAAGAATGGGCAATGGGACTGTATCCTCATGCAAAAGGCGCTTCCTTTTTTTTCTTTTCTTTTTTGGTGAAGAAAAACAAAATGTTATTAATCATCCCAACAAACAACGCATGAGGATTGAGGAATACAATGTCAGACTGTACAAACTAGGGAAGCTAGGCCCTGCTACCTATAATCTCCCCATAGCAAAGAGAAAAATAATAACAACTGGTTACGTGGGGACTTGTTTATTAGCCTAAGAAAATAATCTAGGAAATTAACAAAATCTTGAAGTATGCCAAGGCACTGGAAAGCTTATTGAAACATGAATTTCAGGGTAAGGGCTCTTTGCAGGGTAAACATATTTTTTTGGTTATAATCGCCTCTACTTCAAGAAGGACCATTGAAATAAAAATATAATTATTCCATGAAAAAAAATATATATCTCCATGTCGTGCTGAAAACCTCGTTACCTAGAATATTGCAATTTCTAAGAGAGAACTTTTGCCCTCAAAATCGGATAATAATTTAATTTGTACGTGGTTTTAAGAATACGTGATCTAACTTTAATACAAAATGATAAATCAGATTGAAATTGAAATAAATAATGAGAAAGTAAATGCAAACCACGCAAGTTGAATTATCTTAGCCTTCGAAGGTTAGTCACTCTTGGGCAAAAAATGCTTTTGTCGATGCCGGAACAGAATGACAAGATAAAAAGAACTAGAAATAACAATAAATTTTCTTGGGATGCGTGTTACAATGTCTTGTATAAGTAATCAAACCCCCATTTATATAGTATGGGAGTCCTACTTTAGATACAATTCTATAAAAGGTAAAAATCTCCCGGTTTGCTGATTTGCCGGTTCTTTACTGACACGTGCCGAGATTCTCGCCGAAATATCCGATCGGCTACGGATATTTCGGCCTTCCGTTATTTTGGTATTCTGTTATTTTATACCGGCAATGTTTCTTGAGCTTATTCGGGGTCAGGGTCGATTCCGGGATCACGGGCTCAATGTTCATGAGGACGGACATTCTGACCTCGTGTTCTGGTTCGATGAATTTCGGGATCGATCTTCAACCCTTCGCATTTTGAGCCCGATCTGTTGTGCAATAGTCGAGCCCGATTTCGACCTTATATAGATAGTCCCCTCGTTTTTCTGAGAGTAAACAACGAGAAACGATATGAGCTTCCAATATCTCTCCTCGGTACTCCGCGTTAGAAATGACAAAATGAACGAAACGTCTCGTCAGTCACGTCTGAATGGCATTAAATGTTCGTCAGTTGCTGGTCGGCCACTTATGGCTTTGAACCGTTGTTTGAAAACTATAAATACCCACTTCTTTATTCATTCAAAACTTTACATCCAAATCTTCTGTACTCGTGTTTCTTAGAAATTTCAACAATTTCCAGTATTAAATTTTTGGTTATTCTGAAATCCTTTCACAAGAACTTCAGCCTGGTTTTTATCCCCAACCATCAAACTTAATCTTTAAACTTTCTCTCTTTCCTTCATCTATCAAAGAAATGGCGAAGATTTCAAAATCCGTTCCCCAGAAAGAACCCCCTCTGCCTCGCGATCGGCTGTAGAGGAAAACGTTTCGTCTGCTGCTACTGAGGAACTGACACCGGAACCCCCCCTGAAGATGTTTGGTCCTACTGGTATCACACCCCCTTTTTACCCCACAAAAGATATGTGTTATGTATTGCTGTGGGTTAAAGAGTTTTTCCGATTAAAGTGACAATTTTGAAGTAGAAATTATTTTATTATTTAGAGTCGCCACTTGGAATTTGATTTTTGGGTGTTCCAAGTTACCTTTTATTTGAATCCCTATTCAAAGGAAGATTTGACTTTTTTATTATTGGCCTGCGAAAATAAAGTCCGGGTAAGGAATTCTGTTGACTGGGGAGAAGATGTAAGGCACTCCCCGAGTCTCGTGGTTCTAGCACAATTGCTTTATTGACTACAACTTGGCTTGAATTAATTTTGGATAAACTGTAATTTCTTGATTTTCATATTTTATCTATCCGCTTTTAATTAATAAAATATAGAATTATCTTTAAAACAGATCACATGTGTGTAAATCCGATTTATTTAGTGTGCTAAAATTATGTCACGAGTACGTGTACACAATTAATCACGCTTTATTATTTATTAAGATTATTTTTGGCCAAAGTCGCGCGAACGCGTACCTTGATTTATTTTGAGAACCATAATTATTTAATGCGAACATATACATAATCACGATAATAAATTTAAAACTCGCCTAAAGCACTCTAACAGTGTTCATTATTCTTCCTAAACATTGAGATTATTATGAGGCATGAGTTATGGAATTTATTATGGAGGAAGTGTAGTAAATTAGTTATGAAAAAGTAAGAAACTTTATGGCTCAAACAAAGTCCTCACTCAATCCAAAATTATTGGCAGCACAGTTTCCATGTAGAAGAATTAGCCAAAATCTCAAACCCTTTAATGTTAGTTAATCTTTACGTTACCCAAATCATTAGGTGGCCCATGCGTTTAGACCCAAAAATTATTCTTTCCATCTTTGATCCCTTAAAACTCAAATTTTGTGATCCAATTGCTGACCATACATATTGTAATTTAAACAAACATTATTATCTCTTAACCTTTAAAGATTCAGTAGTAGAACCAACAAAGCAATCAATATTCATCTGCTTAAACCATTAAACTAAAGCAAATAAAATAAATTAATCAAAATAAGACAACGAGATAACAGAGGAAACATATAGAACATTTAAAAGAAGAAACCTACCAAAAGGCAAATGTAATACGTACTTAAATAGTAAGCGAAAATGGACCTTTTATTATTGAATTTGTAACCTTTGTGCTGCGTACAAAGAAGCCCCGAACCGGCGACGGAGTCTCGAACGGAAAAATCGCGACTTACGACCTCGATCGACCTTGCAAAATCAGTGAATCAGTGGCTGTTTTTTGCTGGTTTTGGAGCTGCTTTTGGAGCAGTTTGGTGGCTGTTTTTCGACCGGTTTTGAGTGAAATTTTGGTCGCTTTTTAGAGCTGATTTTGTGACTATTTTCAGCTGGGTTTGAGGTCGTTTTTGGGGTGGATTTTGGGATGAAACAGTAGTGTTTTGGAGGTTGTTTGGCTGGCTTTTTGCTCTCTGGAAAATTCCCTCAAAGTTCTCAAACTTTGTCTTCCTTTTTTTGAGCCTGCCGAGAGCTCCCTCTTTATGTATGATAGAGTGTTTTTCTATATAAGTAAGAGAGAGTGGGAGTGTGAGTTATTAAAGAGCAAGAGTGGGAGTGTGAGTTGTTAAAGAGGATGAGTGAAAGTGTGAGTTGTTAAAGAGGAAGAGTGAGAGTGTGAGTTATTAAAGAAGAAGAGTGGGAGTGTGAGTTGTTAGAAAATAATTATGTTGGTGGTAATATGTGTGATATAAATTTCTTAAGTAATAACTATAAAAGGTAAAATAAAAGCTAAAATATGTAGATTGAAACTTAAAATATATTTACATACTAAAAGTGATGAAAAAATTCAAGTATGGTCAAAAATTAGGTGCTCATAGCATGCCCCTCTTTGCTTGGAAACATGAAGAGTTTTCAGGCAAAGAAAAGATGAGTGATATGACTAATTTTTGGCCATACCATTATTCAAAAAGGAAGAGATAAGAAAAAAAGTACAACCGAGCCATGGTTTTGGACAGCCTGCATATCCCGGATTATAAGGGAATCAGACCGCTTATAGTTCAAGAAAAAGGATGGAATGCTGAGTAGGAGAGTCAAGTGAGGTTCCGTCGAGGCTCCGGTCTGTAGTCATGCTATTACATCAAAATCAAAAGAAACTAAACAAGCCTATCAACTATCAGTTACAAGATTCATATCTATTAAGTCTTCTAAAACTTGATCTTGAGACTTGACTGGTTCTTCACGCAGACTCTGATCCGAATCTTGATGCTATCTAGCTGCAGGTGATAGTTCATTTTTCTACGGCTTTTTCTGACCAAAATGAGAAATGTAAATCTTGAGCAGTCCATATCTTTTCCATCTGCTTTGCATTTTGAACTCACTTCTTTTTTTTTTTTTTTTTATATTATGGATTGAGACTTCTTCTTTTGGTCATCTCGAACCCTGTGTCTTGAGGTAAAACCTGTTCAGATACCAAAACAAATAAACCAATAAAATTTTTCCGCCCCAGTTTATACTAGGAAAATTTCGTTAGTTATTTGTAGCAAACCTCTATACTACTTCATTATTGAAAGTAATAAAAGGTCGGGATTGGTGTACCCTGGAAAAATATGATTCTTTGGGAATGGTGTATCCTGATTGTCTAAATGGTACCTTAACTAAGGATTAGCGCACCTTATGTTGGGGATATGCGATGGGGAATGGTGTACCCTGACACTGGTAAGGAAACTAGGGAGTGGGGACTCTATGTCTAAAAATAAAAATTAACTATGGAGTGGAGACCCTATGTCTAAAATAAAATCAACTAGGGAATGGAGACCCTATGTTGGAAAAGAGACTAGGGAGTGAAGACCCTATGTCTAAAATAAAATCAACTAGGGAGTGGAGACCCTATGTTGGAAAAGAGACTAGAGAGTGGAGACCAAATGTCTAAAATAAAATCAAATAGGGAGTGGTGACCCTATGTTGGAAAGGCGACTAGAGACTGGAGACCCTATGTCTAAAATAACTTCAACTAGGGAATGGAGACCCTATGTTGAAAAAGTGATTAGGGAGTGGAGACCCTATGTTTAAAATATCATCAACTAGGGAGTGGAGACCCTATTTTGGAAAAGCGACTAGGGAGTGGAGACCCTATGTCTAAAATAAAATTAACTGGGGAGTGGAGACCCTATGTTGGAAAAACGACTAGGGAGTGGAGAATCTATGTCTAAAATAACTTCAATTAGGGAGTGAAGACCCTATGTTGGAAAAGAGACTAGGGAGTGGAGACCCTATGTCTAAAATAATTTCATCTAGGGATTGGAGACCCTATGTTGGAAAAGCGACTAGGGAGTGGAGACCCTATGTCTAAAATAAAATCATCTAGGGAGTGGAGACCCTATGTTGGAAAAATGACTAGGGAGTGGAGATCCTATGTTTTAAAATAAAATCAATTAGGGAGTGGAGATCCTATTTGAAAAAGAGACTTGGGAGTGGAGACCCTATGTCTTAAAATAAAATCAACTATGGAGTGGAGACCCTATGTTGAAAAAGTGACTAGGGATTGGAGACCCTATGTCTAAAATAAAATCAACTAGAGAGTGGAGACCCTAGGTTGGAAATGCAGCTAGGGATTGGTGTACCCTATACTACCATGATTTCTAACTTTCTTTCTTTTCTTTCTTTCTCATCATTTTAATGTTTTTTTTAATTATTATTTTTTAGAAAATGAGTAAATGCGGGAACGAATTTGAAGAAGATTTCCCTTTTGGAGTTGTTGCTGCTGCAGAGCTGTTTTCTAGCTCCCGCACGGTTTCTTCTTCTTCTTCTTCTTCTTCTTCTTTTTCTTACACCTGATTCTTGCAAGGTTTCTTTTGGGATGCACCTGTTTTCTATTTTTCAAACAAAGAACAATTGTTAGTTTGAAACGGTTGGTTTTGCGGCCTTAAGTGTTTTAGTCGCTTGATCTTGGCCGGCTTCTTTGATGATAATTTCACCTGCAAACTGCTAGTTTCCTGAATACCAATTGCATTTCTAGCCTAGGAGAACCTTTGGCTTTTTCAAACTTTGCCATGACAGTCGGTCACGTGGGATTTAACCTCTTTCAACTTTATTTTGCCTTTGTAGGCCTTTGACTTCTTTCTTCCAATTTTACCTTCAGGGTGGGGAACCTTTGGCTTTTCAAACTTTTCCATGATAGTTAGCCACTTGGGACTTAACCTTTTCAACTTCATTTTGCCCTTGTAGGCGCTTTCAATTTGATTTCCTCCTTTTGAGAGTTTTTGATTTCAAAGCATCAGCCACCATGGCCAATCGGGGTTGACTTGATGCCCCTGCCAAGGTTGGGTGCCCTATAAATCAGTCTTGCTATCCCTTCTTTGCCTTAGTTCTGGAACAGAGTTAGACCGAAAGAGATTCAAAGAAAAACAAACAATGGAATGGACAATGAATTTAGACAAGAGGAATCCCTTTCGGTGAAAGGAAAGGACTTATCTGGAATACCTGCTGACTTCAATGAACATGACATGCCTTTTGGACTGGATGCCTGATCTGTGTAAACCGTCCGACTCTCAGAAATTCTTCACAACTTTTGCCTTGAAAACGAGAAACCTTACCCAAGACTGTCAATACCAATGGCTGTGAAGATCCTCTTCTCGATCAGTAGTGCCCTTTGAGGGTCTTCACCAGCTGACCTCTCTCATTTCTCTTCTCACCATAGCCTTATAGTGCCTTTTGCGGGTTTTCACTAACAAGACTCTCATTTTTATTTTCTCTGCTCGCCATCGCCCTATAGTGCCCATGATGATTTTCACCAATAAAACTCTTTCATTTTGGTGGCATCCGATCCAAGTGACTGTATCCTCCAATTCTTGAACATTCTCATTAATTGATCGGAAGGACTTGAAAAGGATTTTGGATAAAAAAGATTTGGATTGAATTACAACTGTGGAACCTCTCAGGCGAAACCATCGTTGAACCATTGTAACACCTGCCCCGATTTTAACTTTTGGGGAAATGAAGATTTTTGTTTTGGTGTGACTGACAGAGAGAGGCTACCTACATATCATTTCGGAATCAAGTCAAACGTAGTTCAGTGTGAACTTTGTTTTTGATTTTCTTTTGCCTTTATTGTTTTGTTTTCTTTTATCTTTCTTTTTTTTTTTTTCATTTTACATTTCTTTTTTTTTTCAATAACACTTTCAGGTTCCAAAGAGGGTAATCAAAAAAGAGTAACCGGCTCAAAGGGTTTGCAAAGGGTTGATAATATTTGGGTAGCAAGAATGAAATCCTTATTCATCCCAACGGGAGAACATTAATGTTATATAGAGGATCAAACATAGTACAGGGACATTTCCTTCGATATTTCCCAAATACAACGCTCTCTTTTGGTAGTACTCTCGTTACAATGTATGGACCTTTCCAATCTATAGCCAATTTTCCTTTAGCTGTTCCGATTCTTTTTATTCTTTTTATTTATTTCCTTAAACTTATCTTCATTGCATTCTAATTTTTAATTCATTATTTCAAAGTCTGACAACATTTTAGAATCTGGGCCTGAAGTCCGCAAGCATGTCATGTCATTAAAATCTGTATTTAACATAACTGAAAAGAGAATAAGAAAAGTGACAAGATTAAGAAAAGAGACATTCATGGATAATGAAATATTAATTTCACTTGATTTTTTTTTAATTTTAAAGATAGAAGGGCTTACAATCGAAAAGTAAGACAACAAAGTTAAACAACTGGATCACACCCTGAAATAATTCGAACGAAAAAAGGATAGCAAGACCGGCTACCAAGACTCCCATCTGACATGAAACTTTCAGGTTTGGCGACCGGTTTTTAGCTTTTCTTCTATCTCGGTAATGTCTGCAATGGCCTTCAGTGCCAGATCAAATTCTTTGTCCTCACAAATCATACCAATGACTGGCCCATTATTGTGAGTCGGTAATGGACTATTAGTCACATTTGGGATCTCTTTGTCCCTTAGCACAATTCGTTTTTCTTCTATCAAGCGTCCGACTGCCCTTTTAAGGGTCCAACAGTCTTCTGTATCATAGCCTTCTGCTCCTGAATGGTAAGAACATCTGGTACCGTTCCTGTATGATAGTGACTCGGGATTTTGCCGATTGGGAGGTACATGTTGCAATAGACCCAGTTGGATTAGCTTTTGAAGCAAACTGGAGTAAGATTCGCCAATAGGGGTGAAATTGTTTCTCCTGGGAGGCTCACGAAGGCGTGGATTATGTTGGTGTGTGTTTTGTGGTGGACGGGGATTATATAGAGCTTGGTATGGATGGTTATGTCTGGGAGGTGGAGCTTGGGCTTGGTTGTAGTGTTGTTGTGGTCGTGCGTAAGGTTGGGCATTCACACCACATAGTGAGGCGGTGCCACAGCATAAGCTTCATCATGATGCGGGTAGTAATGTTGTGGGGTTCTTGGTGGCATATAAGAGTTGTCAAATGATCAACGAGGCCTTCTTGAACTCGAAGACATCATGGCTCCCTTCTCCCTATTTTTGCGATTAGCCAAACCCCCTGAACCGTTCTGGATGGCTTGAGAGGTAGCTTTCAAGGCATCTTGACTCAATATCCGGCCAGTTTTCAGACCGTTCTCTACCATCTCCCCGATTTTGATGGCCTCCGCAAATGGTTTGCCCATAGCGGACATCATATTCTGGAAGTAATCAGCTTCTTGGACTTGCAAGAATACTGTAACCATTTCTGCTTCGTCCATGAGTGGTTTCACTCTGGCGGCCTGCTCGCGCCATTTGATAGCATACTCGCGGAAACTTTCTGCAGTTTTCTTCTTCAAATTAGACAGGGATTTTCTGTCTGGAGAGATGTCGACGTTGTACTGGAACTGTCTGACAAAATCCCTAGATAATCGTCCCATATGTGCCAGTGGGAGATTTCCTTATCCTTATACCATTCTGAGGCGATTCCTGTCACGCTTTCTTCGAAGTAGGCCGTCAACAACTCTTCTTTCCCACCAGCCCCTCTCAGTTGATTGCAGTATCTCTTTAGATGAGCAATTAGATCTCCGTGCCCATCATACTTCTTGAACTTTGGCATTTTGAAGCCGGCAGATAGATGAATATTTGGGAACATGCACAAGTTTGAATAGGAAACACTTTTTTGGCCACTCAGGCCTTGCATGTTTTTCAAGCTTTGTTCCAAGCTTCTCATCTTCCGAGCTATTTCTTCCTGCTCGGGATTCCAAACCGCTCTTTATTGTTCAATCGGAGACTCATATTGTGGTTGTAGAGCGTATAAGTCCGTAGTGACATGAGTCAGGTCAGGCTGAAATTGCGGGCCTTGGAAGGTGAATGTTGAAGGTTAAAAGCATGGCCTGGGCACAGTTGGTTGTGCCATGGTGAAGACCGGTGGTGCGGAGAACAACGTTGACGGTGTTCCGGAGAATGGTGCCTGGGGGCGGACCACAGAAGGCATACCGGTGAAGTTGGATGATATAGAAGGGTACCCAAATGGGACAAATGGATTTGTCATAGGGATGCTGGTGGTTCCAACTATCCATGGGACCAGCTCTGGGAACCCAAGAATTGCGCTTGGCGGTTCCCTATCGTTGGACCAGGCGTCCCACATTTCCAACATGCGGAGACGCATCATCTTATTTTCTCCGGCAGTTACCGACTCGGGTTGTGAAATAGCCAGCTCAGGGCTATCCTCAATGTTAATGATGCGGAGATTGCTTTCTGAAGCTATTGGAATTTTTCCTTTGGATCTTGTAAAATAGGGGTGAGAAACTAGATTACCGACAAAACCAACCAACTGAACAAGACCTACTGAATTGCACACACAACATCCTTGTCAGTTTTGAGACATTTAACAGATAAGGAATCACACATTGGGGATATAATGTACCTGAACAGTTAAACGTTTCTAAAATATTTCTGCAACAGCTGCGTGTTTCATCCCAACTTTCACTATCTTTTTTTCATTGTGTAGTTCTTTTCTTTCATTTCGACTCTCTTTTCTCTTTCGCTTTGTCATTCCTGGTTTTTCCTGTTATTGTCATTCCTGTTTTTTCTTTCATTTTTATCACACTTTTCTTCCCTTTTTTTCCCTCTCTTTTTGTTGATTTTCACTTAGATTTATTAGGCTATGATCGCATCCGATGGGGATTGCCTACATAACATGATGTTGCATGAATCCGACGATTACATATTTCAGGGGAAGATCAGGAATAAAGTAAATAAACTAACTTTTTTTTCCTTTATTTTTTTCATATACAAAATAGACCACAAAAGATCCTAACAAGGAAAATATTTTTGAATTTTGATTTTTTTGGGGGGGAATTTTTGAAAGAAAATTCTTTAAGAATAAAGAAAATATTTTTGGATTTTGATTTTTTATATATTGTTTTATGTTTTTTTTTGGATGAAAGACATCGGAAAAGAAGAAAAAATATTTTTGGATTTGATATTTTTTTTTTGAATTTTCTAAGGAAGGAATTAAGGAAAGGAAAAATATTTTTGAATTTTTTTTTTGAAAATTGGGGGCCGGAACCGATGAGGTTTGCCAACGTATCTCACATCTAGTGAGAATCAGACCCGTGTAGTTCGGCAAGATTAGGAATAAAGTAAATAAACTAACTCTTTTTTTTGGATTTTGAAATTTTTTTTTGTTTTTTATTTTCCGAAAGAAAGACTTATAAAAAAGAAAGAAAATATTTTTGGTTTTCGATTTTTTTTTTCTTTTGAGAATTTTTTAAAAGAGAATTTGTTTTATATATGTTTTTTGAATTTTGATTTTTTCGGAGAAAGACTTCTAAGAAAAAAATATTTTTGGATTTTGATTTGATTTTCTTTTCGAATGAAAGACTTATAAAAGAAAGAAAATACTTTTTTGTTTTTTAAATTTTTTTTTTTATTTGGAATTTTCTAATGAAAGACTTCTAAAGAAGGAATTAAAAGACAATATTTTTGAATTTTTAAAAATTGGGGCCAGAGCCGATGAGGTTTTCCTACGTATCTCACATCCAGTGAGAATCAGACCCGCGTAGTTCGTTCAATTTTGACACAACCTGAAAAACATGCTTTTGAAGAAATTGACTCATTTAGAAATGACTATCTTTTTTTTTCCAAAACTTTTGTGAGAGTTTCGGGAATTTTTCAAATACCGGGGTTTTCGTAAACGAGAAAATTTCTCTTTCCTACCTCACTCTTGATTTTTCTTTTGATTTTTTTCCCTTAGCCGATCAACATGCAAGTCGAAACAAATAAATGTACAAATAGCACGTGAGATGCATCAGGATGGTCTTTTATTTCGGGTACACCTATCCTAGACGAACCCAACCATTGTGTTGAATCCCCAAAGTTAAATGCATGTGATGCAAATAAAGCAAACCTACTAGGGATATCCGGCATGAGGTTTGTTCTTCCAGGTTTAAAAATCCTAAAGGAGATGGTATCAAGACCTGGCTTACCTGGGCGGACAACCCGAGCCAAGGAGCATCAAGCATCACCAGTACTAGAACAACACTGGCTAGCTAACTGCTCTCCCGCCTAAACATGTGTGACTAAATCCTTCACCAGAAGCTGGTAGGTTAACTGGCTTTATCTCAAAACAGAAATTTTGTGATGCTGGTAGGCAAACACAACATAATTAACTATCAGAAGACTAAGAGGGGTACGAGAGAGGATATAATTTATATGTACATTTTAACAATATCAAAGTGGTAAAAAGTGGACAAGGAGCACATTAGGCCCAAATAAATCACAATATATATAAAAATTAATAAAGCCAAATAAAGTCAATGTACAAGCTCGAATTTTTGAGAAGTCCCCAGCAGAGTCGCCAGAGCTGTCACACCCCCCCTTTTACCCCACAAAATATATGTGTTATGTATTATTGTGGGTTAAAGAGTTTTTCCGATTAAAGTGATAATTTTGAAGTAGGGATTATTTTATTATTCAGAGTTGCCACTTGGAATTTGATTTTTGGATGTTCCAAGTCACCTTTTATTTGAATCCCTATTTAAAGGAAGATTTGACTCTTTTATTATTGGTCTGCGAAAACAAAGTCCGGATAAGGAATTCTGTTGACCGGGGAGAAGGTGTAAGGCATTCTCCGAGTTCCGTAGTTCTAGCACGGTCGCTTTATTGACTACAACTTGACTTGAATTAATTTTGGATAAACTGTGATTTCTTGGTTCCCATATTTTATCTATCCGCTTTTAATTATTAAAATATGAAATTATCTTTAAAACGGATCACATGTGTGTAAATCCGTTTTATTTAGTACGCTAAAATCATGTCACGCGTACGTGTACATAATTAATCACGTTTTATTATTTATTAAGATTATTTTTTGCCAAAGTCGCGCCAATGTGTACCTTGATTTATTTTGAGAACCATAATTATTTCACGCGAACGTGTACATAATCACGATAATAAATTTAAAATGCGTCTAAAACACTCTAACGGTGTTCATTATTCATCCTAAACTTTGAGATTATTGTGAGGCATGAGTTATGGAATTTATTATGGAGGAAGTATAGTAAATTAGTTATGGAAAAGTAAGAAGCTTTATGGCTCAAACAAAGTCCTCACTCAGTCCAAAATTATAGGCATCACAATTTTCATGTAGAAGAATTAGCCAAAATTCCAAACCCTTTAATGTTAGTTAATCCTTACGTTACCCAAATCATTATGTGGCCCATGCGTTTAAGCCCAGAATTTTTTATTTCCATCTTTGATCCCTTAAAACCCAAATTTTGTGACCCAATTGCTGACCATACATATTGTAATTTAAACAAATATTATTATCTCTCAACCTTTAAAGATTCAGTAGTAGAACTAACAAAGCAATCAATATTTATCTAATTAAACCATTAAACTAAAGCAAATAAAATAAATTAATCAAAATAAGACAACGAGATAACAGAGGAAACACATAGAATATTTAACAGAAGAAACCTACCAAAAGGCAAATGTAATACGTACTTAAACAGTAAGAGAAAATGAACCTTTTATTATTGGATATGTAACCTTTGTCGCCGGTTCCTCGAACGGAAAAATCGTGACTTGCGACCTCGATTGACCTTGAAAAACCAGTGAATCAGTGGATGTTTTTTGCAGATTTTGGAGTTGCTTTTGGAGCCTTTTGGTGGCTGTTTTCGACCGGTTTTGAGTGAAATTTTGGTCGTTTTTAGAGCTGATTTTGTGATTATTTTCAGTTGGGTTTGAGGTCTTTTTTAGGGTGGATTTTGGGATGAAATAGTAGTGTTTTGGAGGTTGTTTGGCTGGAAATTTGGCTGGCCTTTTGCTCTCTCGAAAATTCCCTCAAAGTTCTCAAACTTTGTCTTCCTTTTTTTGAGTCTACTGAGAGATCCCTCTTTTTGTATGATAGCTTATTTTTTTTTATATAAGTAAGAGAGAGTGGGAGTGTGAGTTGTTAAAGAGGATGAGTGGGAGTGTGAGTTATTAAAGAAGAAGAGCGGGAGTGTGAGTTGTGAAGAAATAATTGTGTTGGTAGTAATATGTGTGATATAATTTTTTTAAGTAATAACTATAAAATGTAAAATAAAAGCTAAAATATATAGATTGGAACTTAAAATATATTTACATACTAAAAGTGGTGAAAAAATTCAAGTATGGTCAAAAATTAGGTGCTCACAATGGGGTGCCTAACCGGTGCTGATTTCAAGATTGGGAAACCCTCCTCGGTACCGAGTCGGTGTGAACCGGCCTCGAGATATATATTCTCGGTCACCGATAGTTTCCTCTCCAAGGTCAAGGAGGATTGCAACTAGGTTAATAAGCATGTGGTTGTCCCCACGCCCAAGGAAGCGATTACTACCTACATGGAGGGTGTTTTAAGTGTTTACACTTATCCCTTCACGCTAGGCCCCTTTGTTCCGGTCATCATTTCCTTCTGTAAGAGGTACGAGGTGACCCTCGGTCAAATTCATCCTTCTTTCTGGAGAATAGTAATTCTCATTCGCTTCTTCATAAGCAAAATCGAGGGGTGCCCCTTCACCATCGACCATCTCATGCGTTTGTATAGTCCCCAACTCTATCGAGGGAGATTAATCAAACTTGCCGGTTGGGCTAGTAAGGCCCCATTCTCGAGGATCAACGAGGATCGGAACTGAGGCTGGTTAGGCCAATTCGTCAGAGTGAATACCTCGGATTTAATCTCGGCCGAGTATATGCCACTTCTTGAGAAATGGAACATGACACGTTAGTATAACCTTGCTTTCAAGATTTCGTTTATCGCTTTTCCTTTTCCTCCCTTCTCATCGATGTTTTTGTGGTGGTGCAGCTGCTGTTCGGATGCCGGATGCAGTTCCTCGACTCAAGGAGTGGGTCGAGGGCATCGTGTCACAGGAACCATATTCCGAGCACGCATGGCTCGAACTTTCGAAGGGCCGGTGGGAGGCCCGTTCTCTCGGTGAGATTCCGTTCTCGTCTGGACAACACTTAGGTTTCCTCCTGTTGCTGAGCCCTTACTCATTTTCCTTTTCTTTGCAGGTCTTCCCAAGGATGTTGCAATGAGACCTCCATCTCCGAACTCGGAGAAGAAAAAACCGAAAAAGAGGCTGTGCACAAATCCAAGGAAAGCACCAGCACCCTGGAGATCCCATCGGACTCACTCAATCGGCTGAGGGACTAGTCTGAAGAAGAAGAAGAAGCTTTCGAACTGGTGGCCCGCGTGCGAAGCAATACCGAACTGCCTCAAACTAGGGTGGCTGATGAAGAGGGAGTGGCTGATGCCTCCGAACCAGAGAGGGGCGAGGTCGTTTTGCCCCAAGCTGAGGAGATCAACAAAGAGACCATGGTCGGTACTTCTCGGGAGAGGATAACGTCCTGAAGGATGCACTTGGGGTGATAGATCTCTCCGAGTCGCCTTCATTTACTGACTCCATGATCAACGAGGCCCAGATGCTGAAAGGAAGCCCAAATGAGGGGCCCCAAGGGGTGGCAAACTCTTTTAACAACTTCTTTGATGGCTTAGATTCTACCGCCTCGGAGGACATCATCGGGTTAGGTGACTTACCGGTACCAAATAAGAGACCATTTTCAGGTGCCAACAGGCCTTCTTCCAGTCCGAAATTAATAAACCGGTTCCCAGCTCCGAGTGTAGATCCTGACTGGAAGCGGTCAATTATTATGTCTATTCCGGAGGATACCTGTCGAGCGCAAAACACACACTTAAATTGTGCTCGCTAGTCAAAGATAGTATAGTATAATTATCGTCTCTATGGGGATTGGATTTAATAGTATTCTCGTAGTTCGTAGCTCAATTGCTATCCAGGAGGATCAACAATGGAGATTTATACGATTAAGAATTGAAACTAAATAAGAACCTAAACTATTGACTAATGACAATCTCAACAAAGGTAAGGAAGGAAGTTATCAATGGGAGAAAATATGGATTGATAGGATAGGTGCAAGATAATTGTTCGGGATCTAACTCTAGATAATTTACTTCTAATATTCAAGTGAGTCTCTCGAATTCACTTAATTATCAGTACAAATATTTAGTAGAAACTCCTCTCTCGATTAAGTTTCAACCTCACAATATGAACCAATTTAAGCTCGGTGAAGATATGCAAGAATTCATACTGGATTGGTCTTTAGGAGAAACTCTTTCGATTATCCAACTAAATAGGTTTAATCAAGGATTCAACTAGCCTCTTTCGATTACTTAGAAGAATCTATGAACTCAACCAACAACATAGTGCAAATATATCACAAGTTATGCCTCTTTCCATTACAAGAACAAGTGAACATAAATGCAACAATTAAATCTTCAAAAAACGATTCAAATACATAAATATAGAGTTATAATCCACAAACAATCATCAATACACCAAATCCCTCAAAACCCAAATGGTTCTATTCCATAGACATGGAGAAGTTCTTCACAAATGAAATAAAAGTAGAGAAAATCATAAATACAATCCAAACTCGGATGTGAATGAGGAAGGAAGGATGAAATCCTTGTGCTCTTGCTTCTCCCTCTTCTCATTAGCTACCCTAGGTCTAAGGTATGTCAAAAGTCCAGAAATTATGTCATTCCCGTGTATTTAACTATCTCCCAAATAAGCCCCGGATGAAAATACCCTTTTTTAGCGGATTGGAAACATACTCTAAGAATTTTCACTACCGCGCCGCACCATGCGGCGCGCTTGTGGAGAATTCCAGAACATTTGCAAAATCAATTTCTGGGCATATTTTGCACAACTGCCTCGCGCCTCCCCATGCGCCGCGGTAGTTGGTAACTTGGGAATATGTAAAACATGAAAGTTGTAGCCATTGTAAATATATTTTCAATGATATATTGTGGAGCCCAAACGAATTTTGGAGCGAAATGTTATGTGTATTTTACTGGACAATGCGCAGTATGCCTGCTCGATTCTTCGTTTTGTTCTAAAAGTGCACTATCATCCGTTGATCCCCAAACACGATCCCAACTTAATCCTTGGGCTTTTACTCAGACGTCAAAGCTCTAGAATAGCTTGAATTCATTTCATAAAATCTAAATAACTCGAAATCACTCCTACACGGCATAAAATACACAATAAGTGTAAATACTACTAATTAAAGCTCAACATGAGTAAAGTGCAGTAAATTAGAGAGTAATAAGCGGCTAAAATACGGGATTATAACCTACTATCAATACCCCACACTTAAACCATTGCTCGTCCTCGAGCAATCAAACTACACTTCACATAGACACGACCTTTTAAACAACTCTCCTAACTACATCACACCAAGAATAATAGAACAGATTAAGCACAATACAGTAACATCCTCGCCTCAAGAGTTGACTCAACAGCACCACACATTTTTCACAACCTGCTCACTTACTCTAACATAGAGGTCAATGCCATTAACTTTCCTTCGTGAATCAAGTGCCCTCACACAACAATAAAGAGTAGTTCCACAATTAGGAACTCAAGATAGGAAGAATTCGCTCACTCTCATAAACAACATTCATGTGCCACAAAAGACGTACCATAAGCTTGTCCGTAATGTAATACTCTACTTATTGAGCTTATTCAGTCAAGGATCAAGTAGGACTTTATTTGGTTGTAATGTAAGCTGCGGGATGGGTAGGATATATTTGGATATAAGCATACTATACCTCCTTAAGCTCTTTAATACATACAATTGGCCGTTCAAAATTTCACACTTTTGTCAAACCATAACTCCACCTTTACATCAATAAATGTCAACTCCCCACTTCTTTAAGCACACATACATCAAAAGTTGCCACTATCAATGAATATTTGCAAAACAATGCAATTATATTTTTTTCAATTCACGTGGCTCTTATTTTTTTTTTCTTTTCAAAATAGTGCACCTTTCTTCTTATTTCATTAGTTCTACTCAAAAGCCAACCAACACCCTACACTTAACTTTTACAAAGTTCATAATAATTTCAAGTGCTCGCGAGAGGTAAAATGGGTAAGGCTTGTAATGTGGTTGCCAAAGAAATAGGATTACAGACTCAAAGGTGTTAACTAAGATACATAACACTTAGGTGGGTAAAACATATAACTGGATCAACAAAGAAATTCCTATATCACTTCCAAGACTGAATGAAACTACTATTTCGCTTAGCAAACACGCGGGGCAAGTTCTAAATATCAAATGCAATGCACAGAATACAAGAAACCTTACACCCACATGGCACAAAACTCACCCAGGATCGGAATCATCAAGACACTCTAATCAAAGTAGTTAAGCAAAGTTAAGAACATACAATTTAAGATGTTTATACAAGAGTCAAAAACTGAGCCTTAGCATCACAACTAAAGCACATATTATTCTCAAGGCATAATGAAGTCAAGAGATATTGTTTTCATTTAAAATTACAGCACAAGATCTCCTACTCCAAAAAAAAATTAATTACACCCGGTTCAAACAAAACCCTTGAAAAAAATCGCGACACAAAGAAAAATCAAGGGGAATTTATTATACTACCTAAAGAATAATAATAATATATATATATATATATATATATATATATATATATATATATATATATATATATATATATATATATTCCGACTTTAAAAATTTCAATCAAAAGAAACAAAAACACACACAAGAAACAAAAACAAATATTTATTTACATATTTACATCCCCACCCCACACTTTAAATTGTGGAAAGTCCCATGACACACAAATAAAAAGCAAGAGGTAAAGAAAACTTCCCTGAACTTTTTCCGTTTCCGAGAACTTGTGAACTCCATCCCTAATTCTGAATGCATTTTTCGATTTCGCTCTTCGAGATTCTTTATGGAACTCATTAGTCCAAAGTCCTTTAGGGATATTTGAAAGACCCGCTCTTTTCTTTCTTTCTTGGCCTCATTTTGAGCGGTGAATTGTTCTTGTAGGATCATCCTCAACTTGTTTCTGCATTGATTCACAAGATCAATCCCTGCATATTCCTGTAAATCCCCAAAAATAAAATCCACATGATCAAGGTTAGAATAAGAAAATGAAGAAGAAATGTCATGTGAGTATTCCTCTAGTAAGTCCAAGACCATTTTTTCCTCATTCTCTTGTACTAAAAATTATAATTGTGGATAGCTGGATAGGGGTTTGAACTCTTCTTGTATTGCTTCGTAATCAACCAAAGCCTCATTTTCAATCATTTCAGTTGAAACAGAGTCCTCCTGCAGAGTGGAAAACTCTCTCTGTAGATGTTCGTTATCTCGGGTAGGCTCATTTTCACACGGTATCTCTTCCATATATTCAACATCACAATGCAACGAGGAATATCTATTTACTAATTGATTCACTTGCATTGTTAGGTTGTTAGTGGCTTCATCATCTTGTATAAACTTCTCGTCCACCTTATTTATGAACTTATACATAAGCTCTTTTAAACTACCATTCTCCTCTTGAGGTGGTTGACTCACTTCGCTTTCATTCCAGTCATAATAAGGGTATTCATCCCAACCAGAGTCAGAATCGTACCCATATGAATCCTCATACCTGCACGGATGACGAGCGTAAAACACACACTTAAATTGTGCTCGCCAGTCAAAGATAGTATAATATAATTATCGTCTCCACATGGATTGGATTTAAACAGTATTCTCGTAGTTCGTAGCTCGATTGCTATCCAGGAGGATCAACAATGGAGGTTTATACAATTCATAATTGAAACTAAATAAGAACCTAAACTATTAACTAATGACAATCTCAACAAAGGTAAGCAAGGAAATTTTCAATGGGAGAAAATATGGGTTGATAGGATAGGTGCAAGATAATTGTTCGGGATCTAACTCTAGATAATTCACTTCTAATGTTCAAGTGAGTCTCTCGAATTCACTTAATTATCAGTACAAATGTTTAGTAGAAACTCCTCTCTCGATTAAGTTTCAACCTCACAATATGAATCAATTTAAGCTCGGTGAAGATATGCAAGAATTCGTAATGGATTGGTCTTTAGGAGAACCTCTTTCGATTATCCAACTAAATAGGTTTAATCAAGGATTCAACTAGCCTCTTTCGATTATTTAGAAGAATCTATGAACTCAACCAACAACATAGTATAAATATATCACAAGTTATGCCTCTTTCGATTACAATAACAAGTGAACATAGATGGAACAATTAAATCTTCCAAAAACGATTCAAATACATAAACATAGAGTTATAATCCACAAACAACCATCAATACACTAAATCCATCAAAACCCAAATAGTTCTACTCCATAGACATGGAGGAGTTCTTCACAAATGAAACAAAAATAGAGGAAAACATAAATACAATCCAACTGAATTTGAGTGGGGAAGGAAGGATGAAATCCTTGTGCTCTTGCTTCTCCTTCTTCTCCTAAGCTTCCCTAGGTCTAAGGTATGTCAAAAGTGTATCAAAAATGGTGTTTTGGGGTATTTAATCCGCCCCCAAAATAAATCTCGGATGTAACTACCCTTTCTTAACAAAATAGGGCTTTTCCCGGACAGGACATGAGTGACTGTGCACCTGGCCGCACACTTTGCACACCATTCTACCCCAAGTGCGCGATCGCACACTTGGTCACGTACCTGGGTTGTATAAGTTAGGAATTTGGAAAGTGTAAAACATGAAAGTTGTAGTTCTTTTAAATAGCTTTCCAACAATATATTGTAGACCCCAAATGGAGTTCCGAGCAAAAAGTTATGTGCATTTTATTAGACACTACACAATATGCCTACTCGATTCTTCGTTTCATTCCACTATCATCAGTTGATCCCCGAACTCGACCCCGAATTAATCCTTTGGCTTTTACTCAGACTTCAAAGCTCCAAAATAGCATGAATTTATGCCACAATATCTACATAGCTCGGAATCACTCCTATAGGGCATAAAACACTCAATAAGTGCAAAACACGCCTAATTAAAGCTCAACATAAGTAAAGTGCAGTGAATTAGAGTGCAATAAACAATTAAAATACGGGATTATAGCCTACCATCAATACCCCACACTTAAACCATTGCTCGCCATCGAGCAATCAAACTACATTTCACATAGACATAACCTTTTTAAATAACTCTCCTAACTCATCACACCAAGAATAGTAGAAAAGATTAAGCACAAGACCGTAACATCCTCGCCTCAAGAGTTGACTCAACAACACCACGCATTTTTCACAACCTGCTCACTTACTCTAACACAGAGGTCAATGGCATTACCATTCCTTTATGAATCAAGTACCCTCATACAAGAATAGAGAGTAGTTCTACAAACAATAAAGTTTAAGAACAATTAGGAACTCAAGATATGAAGAATTCGCTCACTCTCAGAACAACATTCATGTGCAACAAAAGATGTACCATAAGCTTGCTCGTAGTGTACTACTCTACTAATTGAGCTTATTCAGTCAAGGATCAAGTAGGACTTTAATTGGTTGCAATGTACGCTGCGGGACGGGTATGATATATTTGGATATATTGACTACATCTCCCTAAGCACTTTAATACATACAATTGACCGTTCAAAACCCCATACTTAGGTCAAACTATAACTCCACCTTCACATCAATATACATTAACTCCTTACTTCTTTAAGCACAATTACATCAAGTAAGCACTATCAAGGAATATTTTTCACAATCATACACTTATTTTTTTCTTTCTTTTTCAATTCAAGTGGCTCTTTCTTTTTCAAAATAGTGCACCTTTCCCGTTAGTTTAATAGTTCTACTCAAAAGCCAAACCAACCACCCCACACTTCAACTTTTATAAAGTTCATACAATTTCAAGTGCTCACGAGAGGTAAATGGTTCAAATAGATGGTCAATTCAAACAAATGGATAAGGCTTTAATGTGGTTGCAAAAAAAAAAGATTATAGGCTCAAAGGGGGTTAACTAAGATACATAACAATTTGGTAGGTAAACACATATATCTGGCTCAACAAAGAAACGCCTATATCACTTTCAAGACTGAATAAAACTACTATTTCGCTTTGCAAACACACGAGGCAAGTTCTAAACATCAAATGCAATGCACAAAATACACGAAACCTCACACATACATGGCACATAACTCACTCAGAATCGGACTCATCAAGACACTCTAATCAAAGTAGTTAAACAAAATTAAGATCGTACAATTTAAGGTGCTTATACAAGAGTCAAAAACTGAGCCTAAGCATCACAACTAAAGCACTTATTATTCTCAAGGCATAATGAAGTCAAGAGATATTTCTTTCATTTAAAATCACAGCACAAGATTTCCTACTCCTAAATAAAATTAATTATACACCCAGTTCAAACAAAACCCTTGAAAAAGAACTGCGGCACAAAGAAAAACCAGGGAGAATTTATTATACTACCTAAAAAGGATATATATATATATATATATTCGACTTTAAAATTTTCAATCAAAAGCAAAGAAAACACACAAAAAAAAACAAAAACAAACATTTATTTACATATTTACATCCCCACCCCACACTTTAAATTGTGGCATGTTCCCATGACATACAAATAAAAAAGCAAGAGGTAAAGAAAACTTTCCTGAACTTTTTTCGTATCCGAGAACTTGTGAACTCCACCCCTAATTCTGAATGCATTTTTCGATTTTGCTCCTCGAGCTTCTTTATGGAGCTCATCAGGCCAATGTCCTTTAGGGATATTTGAAAGACCCACTATTTTCTTTCTTTCTTGGCCTCATTTTGAGCGGTGGATTGTTCTTGTATGATTATCCTCAACTTGTTTCTGCATTCATTCACAAGATCAATCCGTGCATATTCCTGTAAATCCCCAAAAACAAAATCCACATGATGAAGGTTAAAATAAAAAAAAATGAAGAAGAAAGGTCATTTGAGTATTCTTCTGGTATGTCTAAGACCATTTGTTCCTCATTCTCTTCTATTAAAAATTGTAAATATGGATTGGAGGAAGGGGATTTGAACTCTTCTTTTATTGATGCACAATTAACCAAAGCCTCATCTTCAATCATCTCAGTTGAGACATAGTCCTCTTGCAGATTGAAAAACTCTCTATGTAGATGTTCATCATTTCGGGTAGGCTCATTCTCACAGGGTATCTCCTCCATGTATTCACCATCACAATACAATGACCTTTCTGAAAGTGTACTTATTAGCTGATCCACTTGCATTGTCAGGTTGTTAGAGGCTTCAACATCATGTGTGAACCTCTCTTCCTTTAACCTCTCATCCACCTTATTAATGAACTTATACATAAGCTCTTCTAAACTAACATTCTCCTCTTGAGGTGGGTATCTCACTTCACTTGCATTCCAGTCATAATAAGGGTTTTCATCCCAATCAGAGTCAGAATTGTACCCATATGAATCCTCATACCTGTACGGACTAGAGACAAAGTAACAGTGTTCAAAAGATGAACCATAGAAAGAATACCTACTTGCTTGAAAATCAACCTATAGATAATTTCCACCGCATTTAAAACACGTAGCACACTGCTGATAATATTCAGCCGCTAACTCTTCAACCATTTTCTCAGGCTGGTTGTACTCCATCTTCACATCATTTAGAGTTCAATCTCAAGAATATGCTCTTCAAGGTTTCTTCAACAAAAGAAATCTTGAAGAGAAGTTAAACAAACAAAACTAAAAATAAAAGAAAAAATTAAAAGCTAATTCCTGAATTAGCACTACAAACCACTTCAAACACCATTGATTGCAAATCCTCAGCAAAGGTGCCAAAATTTAACGAGCGCAAAACACACACTTAAATTGTGCTCGCTAGTCAAAGATAGTATAGTATAATTATCGTCTCCACGGGGATTGGATTTAAATAGTATTCTCGTAGTTCGTAGCTCGATTGCTATCTAGGAGGATCAACAATGCAGATTTATACAATTAATAATTGAAACTAAATAAGAACCTAAACTATTGACTAATGACAATCTCAACAAAGGTAAGAAAGGAAGTTATCAATGGGAGAAAACATGGGTTGATAGGATAGGTGCAAGATATTTGTTCGGGATCTAACTCTAGATAATTCACTTCTAATGTTCAAGTGAGTCTCTCGAATTCACTTAATTATCAGTACAAATATTTAGTAAAAACTCCTCTCTCGATTAAGTTTAATCTCACAATATGAACCAATTTAAGCTCGGTGAAGATATGCAAGAATTCGTAATGGATTGGTCTTTAGGAGAACCTCTTTCGATTATCCTCCTAACTAGGTTTAATCAAGGATTCAACTAGCCTCTTTCGATTACTTAGATGAATATATGAACTCAACCAACAACATAGTGCAAATATATCACAAGTTATGCCTCTTTCGATTATATGAACAAGTGAACATAGATGCAACAATTAAATCTTCCAAAAATGATTCAAATACATAAACATAGAGTTATAATCCACAAACAACTATCAATATACTAAATCCATCAAAACCCAAATGGTTCTACTCCATAGACATGGATGAGTTCTTCACAAATGAAATAAAAATAGAGAAAAATATAAATACCATCCAAACCCGGATTTGAGTGAGGAAGGAAGGATGAAATCCTTGTACTCTTGCTTCTCCTTCTTTTCCTAAGCTTCCCTAGGTCTAAGGTATGTCAAAAGTGTGTCAAAAATGGTATTTTGGGGTATTTAATTCGCCCACAAAACAAATCCCGGACGAAACTACCCTTTCTTAGCAAAATAGGGCTTTTCCCGGATAGGACATGCATGACCGCGCACCTGGTTGTGCACTTTGCACACCATTCTGCCCCAAGTGCGCGCCCAGTGCGCGATCGCGCAATTGGTCGCGAAACTGAGTTGTATAAGTTAGGAATTAAGGAAAGTGTAAAACATGAAAGTTGTAGCCCTTTTAAATATATTTCCAACAATATATTGTGGATCCCAAATGGAGTTCTGAGTGAAAAGTTATGTGCATTTTACTAGATACTGCGCAATATACCTACTCGATTCTTCGTTTCATTCCACTATCATCCGTTGATCCCCGAACTCGATCCCGACTTAATCCTTGGGATTTTACTCAGACTTCAAAGCTCTAAAATAGCATGAATTCATGCCACAATATCTACATAGCTCAGAATCACTCCTACAGGGCATAAAACACACAATAAGTGCAAAACACGCCTAATTAAAGCTCAACATAAGTAAAGTGCAGTGAATTAGAGTGCAATAAGCGACTAAAACACTAGATTATAGCCTACTATCAATGGACTAGAGACAAAGTGAGAGTGTTCTAAAGATGAACCATAGGAAAAATACCTACCTGCTTGACAATCAACCCATAGATGATTTCCACCGCATTTATAACACGTAGCACACCGCTGATAATATTCAGCTGCTAACTCTTCAACCGTTTTCTTAGGCTGGTTGTACTCCATCTTCACATCATTTAGAGTTCAATAACAAGAATATGCTCTTGAAGATTTCTTCAACAACAAAAAAAAACTTGAAGAGAAGTTAACCAAATAAACTAAAAATAAAAGAAAAACATTTAAAAGTTAATTCCTGAATTAGCACTACAAACTATATCAAACACTATTGATTGCTAATCCTCAGCAACAGTGCCAAAATTTGACGAGTGCAAAACACATACTCAAATTGTGCTCGCTAGTCAAAGATAGTATAGTATAATTATCGTCTTCACAGGGATTGGATTTAAACAGTATTCTCGTACTTCGTAGCTCGATTGCTATCCAGGAGGATCGATAATAGAGATTTATACAATTAAGAATTGAAATTAAATAAGAACCTAAACTATTGACTAATGACAATCTCAATAAAGGTAAGCAAGGAAGTTATCAATGGGAGAAACTATGGGCTGATAGGATAAGTGTAAGATAATTGTTCGGGATCTAACTCTAGATAATTCACTTCTAATATTCAAGTGAGTCTCTCGAATTCACTTAATTATCAGTACAAATATTTAGTAGAAACTCCTCTCTCGATTAAGTTTCAACCTCACAATATGAACCAATTTAAGGTCGTTGAAGATATGCAAGAATTCTTAATGGATTGGTCTTTAGGAAAACCCCTTTCGATTATCCTCCTAAATAGGTTTAATCAAGGATTCAACTAGCCTCTTTTGATTACTTAGAAGAATCTATAAACTCAACCAATAATATAGTGTAAATATATCACAAGTTATGCCTCTTTCGATTACAAGAACAAGTGAACATAGATGCAATAATTAAATCTTCTCGAAACGATTCAAATACATAAACATAGAGCTATAATCCACAAACAACCATCAATACACTAAATCCATCAAAACCCAAATGGTTCTACTCCATAGACATGGAGAAGTTCTTCACAAATGAAATAAAAGTAGAGGAAAACATAAATACAATCCAAACCCGAATTTGAGTGAGGAGGAAAGGATGAAATCCTTGTGCTCTTTCTTGTCCCTCTTCTTCTTAGCTACCCTAGGTCTAAGGTATGTCAAAAGTCCAGAAAATGGTGTCTTTCCCATGTATTTAACTATCCCCCAAATAAACCCGGACGAAAATACCCTTTTTAGCGGAATTGGGAACATACTCTAAGAATTTTGCACTACCGCGCCGCATGCCGCGCCGCACCATGCGGCGCGCTTGTGGAGAATTCCAGAACATTTGCAAAATCACTTTCTGGGCACATTTTGCACAATCGTGTCGCACCTCGCGCCGCCCCATGTGCCGTGGTAGTTGGTAATTTGGGAAAATGTAAAGCACTAAAGTTGTAGACCTTTTAAATAGCTTTCCAACGATATATTGTGGAGCCAAAATGAATTTATGAGCGAAAAGTTATGTGCATTTTACTGTAGAATGCGCAGTATGCCTGCTCGATTCTTTATTTCGTTCTTAAAGTGCACTATCATCCGTTAATCCCTGAACATGATCCCAACTTAATCCTTGGGCTTTTACTCAGACTTCAAAGATCCAGAATTGCTTGAATTCATTTCATAATATCTAAATAACTCGGAATCACTCCTACACGATATAAAATACACAATAAGTGTAAAACACTACTAATTAAAGCCCAACATGAGTAAAGTGCAGTAAATTAGAGTGCAATAAGCGACTAAAATACGGAATTATAACCTACCATCAATGTCCGGGTTCTCTATGCCCCCGTGGGGGTTTCCAATTATCTTCGGTGCCTGGTGACCGAAGAGGATAGAGCCAAGATGGACGAGGTGGAAGCGCCCTGCCTGTTCAACGAAGCACAACAAACGTTAAATCGGGTAACTTCGAATGCCTCTTGTCGACCTTTATTATGCACTTAAATTAAGTCGCAAACAATCTTAACTCTTTTCTTCATGCTTGTAGGCCTCGGTGCTTCATCACGAGACTTTTATCCGATATCGGGAAGAGTTAAACCAACACGAGGCCGAGACTCGAGGGCTCACCGAGAAGAGGGATTCTTACAAACTTCTCAGTAAGAAACTCCAAGCTGAGTTAGAGGCAGTCCGAAAGGAACATGCCGACCTGGTCAAGCAAGTAAGAAGAGTATTTGAAGTTAGTGATTATAAGTCAGATACGGTCCGAACCAGCAGGATCAAAAGAAACTTGATCAGATCGAGCAGCTCTAGGCGGAGGTGGATGCGGTAAAGGACGAGGCCGAAGAATGGAAATGAAATATGGACTGCTTGGCCACGGAAAAGGAGACTGCCCGGGCACAATTGACTTTAGTTGAGGTTCAGCTTCGGGCTGCAAAAGAAAAGGCCTTGGTGCAGGCCAAAAAGGTCGAGAGGCTCCAGTCTCAGTTGAGTTTGGCTGTCTCCGATAAAGAAAATCTGGCGAAGGAGCTTGAGGCGTCCAAGTCAGAGGTCGTTGTGGTCAAAGCCGAAGTTGATGAAAGGGTGGCCTAGCATAAGGCCGATGCCTAGGCGGCTTAGGACCTTGTAAAAAATATGGTCGAGCATATAAAGTGGCAATCCCAAAGAGAGGCTCTCGATGAAGTTCACGCTCAGGGTTTTGATTTATCAGCTGAGATCAAGGATGCCAAGGTACTCGAAGCCGCGGCTAGGAAGCTGGCCTATATCGAGGAGGAAGATTCCAAAGAGTATGAAGACTCGGGTGAGTCCGGGGGCGACGGAGACCCCGAAGGTGATGATGCAGCCCCCGACGAAGACTAGGCCACTTAGGATCTTTTTAGATGTTTTTGTCTTCTGCTTTTTGTTGAGGTTGTTCGGCCTTTGTAAAAATTTGTATCAAGGCTATTTTGCCCTTGTAAAAATAATTTTTGACATGTATATATAAGGCTTTTTTCCCTTTCACAGCTTTTGAATTTTCCCTTTGCTTTGTTATTTGTATTCGCAAAGGTCGAAATGCCTTAGCATGAAATAGGTAGGTTATGTTCGAAGGTTCGAACAAACCTTGCCTTTAACATTATTTTATTTTAAGGAATCGTGGGGATTCGATATTACTGGAAACTTTTTTCCAAAGTAGTTTTGATTATAGTTTACCGAGGGTAGCCTTTAGAACCGGTTATGGAATTTTTTTGAAGGCCTCATTTTTGTTACGGGTCTCGGACGTCTCCGAGCCATGTTAATATGGCCGTAGCCTTTTTAGTTTAGGTGTCTCCCAGTGGGCTTGCTATCCCGAGTTATCTGGGATTACCTAAGATAACAGTCCCCGAATAGGGGTGGCCGTGGCCTTTAAAATTCGGGCATTGCCTAATAGGTCTTATGCCCCCGAGGTCTAATAACTCGGATTGTCCGAGTTAGTTTTCGGACGGCAGTCCCCGAGTGAGAATGATTGTTCGAACTCGGATTAAGGTGGCCCTTGGGCTCGATACCTTTAGGGGATCGTATGTAAGAGATTTCTGGAGAAATGCAAGAAACAATTTAAAGGACAAGATGTTTGTGCACAAGGAAAAGACTTCTTTTTATTCTTGTGCATAATAGTTATACATGTATACATGCTTTGTCTAGGGTTTGAGTAGTCTATGTGGGCATGATTCATTTGAGCGTTTGGCCCTTACAATAAATCCTATCGATTGAGACCCTTCAATCATGAAGTCTCTTTCCTTGCTAAAGTCGATATCTGAGGGTAATGCCCCTCAGTGTTCGAGGCTGATTGAAGAGAGGCCTCGAATGCTGTTGTGATCATCGTCACCGGTTCATAACCGGCCTTCGATTCTAAGTTAGCACGATTTACTTGTTGCCTCATTAAAAACCTTGCCAGAAAACCCATTTGGGACAAAATCGATTCAAGGGGAAAAGCGTGCAACGCGTGCTTTCAGACCTAAAATCTCGTATTGTCCCTTGTTGGTTACCTACAAGCGTTAGTTTAAAATGTAAATAAAAAAAATGAACGGGGTCGTACCTTAGCAGTAATATCGCTTCAGGTGAGTTATATTCCAGTTGTTCGTCAGTTGCTTACCGTTTATTGTTCCGAATTTATAGGATCCCTTTTCGGTGATCTCAATAATTTGGTACGGCCCTTCCCAGCTCGACCCCAATTTCCCTTCGTTCGGGTTCTGGGTGCTCAGTGTGACCTTCCTTAGAACCAAGTCCCCGGTAC
Organism: Nicotiana tomentosiformis; assembly: GCF_000390325.3. Taxonomy (NCBI): domain Eukaryota; kingdom Viridiplantae; phylum Streptophyta; class Magnoliopsida; order Solanales; family Solanaceae; genus Nicotiana; species Nicotiana tomentosiformis. The sequence goes on along the minus strand of NC_090813.1, from coordinate 107,632,335 downwards.
TGAAGTGTCGAAGGTTGGCCCTATAATTGTAATACCTTTCGATCCACTATTTTTGAGCGGCCTACCGGACAAGGGCATCTTCGCGCCTTTCATCTAATAGCTCCAGGCTCTTACTCATGGCCTCATCGTTCGATTCCTTTGCTGTATATCGGAATCTGATACTTGGTTCTCCAACTTCGACCAATATCAGAGATTCGATACCATAAACCAAAGAAAATGGGGTGGCCCCACTTCATGAACAGCCACAGTGACAAAATCGAATGCAGCAGCTCCCCGGGTTGATGGATCATCAGAGCATGTCTTTGGCATCCATCACATTTTCGAACGAAATCCTTTGCATCTTTTTCCATGTTGATCCAGTAGTAACCGGATCTGATTATTTTTCGAACCATCGATTCAGCGCCTGAATGATTTCCACAAGTACCTTCGTAGATTTCTCTCAAAACATACTCGGTATCCCCTAGCTCTAGACATATTGCAAGTGGGCCATCGAATGTTTTTCTGAACAAGGTTTCGTCTTCTGACAGGCTAAACCGGGCTGCCTTTGTACGCAGGGCCCTCGATTATTTTGGATCCGAGGGCAGTTTTCCGGTCCTAAGAAATTCTACATATTTATTCCTCCAATCCCAAGTTAGGTTCTCTGAGTTGATCTCGGCATGGCATTCTTCCACCACCGATTAGGTTCTCTGAGTTGATCTCGGCATGGCATTCTTCCACCACCGATCTCATAAGTTGTACGACTACCCCCGAATTGAACTCGTCATCTTCGACCGATGACCCTAAGTTAGCGAGGGCATCGGCCTCACTGTTTTGATCCCGAGGTATGTGTTGCAAAGTCCATTCTTTGAACCGATGTAATGTCACCTGCAACTTGTCTAAGTATCTTTGCATTTGTTCTTCTCTGACCTCGAATGCTCCATTAACTTGGTTTACCACATGGAGGGAATCACACTTGGCTTTGATCACTTCTGCCCCCAATATTTTGGCTAGTTCAACGCCTGCAATCATGGCCTCATATTCGGCCTCGTTGTTAGTTAATTTCGCAGTCTTAATAGATTGTCTAACTATATTGCATGTTGGTGGCTTCAATACGATGCCAAGTCCAGACCCTTTCGCATTTGATACGCCATCTATAAAGAGGGTTCAGATTCCCAAGGAAGTCCCAGAGTTAATTAATAACTCTCTTTCGACCTCGGGTATTGGGGCTGGCATAAAGTCGGCTACAAAGTCTGCTAAAATTTGAGACTTAATGGCGGTTCGGGGTCGGTACTCAATATCGTACCCGCTTATTTCCACGGCCCACTTGGCCAACCGGCCCGAGAGCTCGGGCTTATGCTTAATGTTCCTCAATGGGTAAATAGTTACGACACATATGGGGTGACACTGAAAGTATGGTTTTAGTTTCCTAGAGGCGCTTAGCAAAGCGAGTGCCAGTTTTTCGAGGTGAGGGTACTTAGTTTCGGCCTCACCTAGGGTCCTGCTAACCAGTGTTTTAAAAGGCGTGGGCGTAAGGCGAGGCATTTTACATATGCCTCAGCGGGGCGTAAGCCCCATAGGTATTCAATTTTTAATATTTTATAAAATAATATAGTGATAGTAAATATTTATAAATAGGTAAAATTGCATAAAAATTATATATGTGTGTGTGTGTGCGCGCGCGCGCGCGCTCCATCCCCCCACAAAAAACTAATCAAAATAATCTATTATACGTTACTTACAAACACAAGTAATTTGAGTCTAAAAGAATAAAGTTTTCTATATGGAGAAACAAAAAGGATGATTAACCCCCAATTTGAACTTTGAATTTGCTGTTATGAAGGAGAATGTAGTTCTCTTTGTATTTGTAAAAAAAATTAAATATTCATTGCTTTTTGGAGATTTTAGTAGACTAGCGGATAAGATAAAAAATTGGAAAAGATCATGAATTAGGGCTTAAATCAATAAAAAAAGGTTTTGACTTTTAAATTTAATACTTTTGAGTAATTACCAAACTGACTTTTGAGAATTTGGGTATAATATGAAGGACTTATTCAACAAATTTTGTTTTAATTTGAAAAGTCTCTAGGGCTTACCCCTCACTAAAGAAAAGCGCCTCGAACGCCCGGGTGTATGCCCCAAATTGTTGGGCGTACACCTCTTGAGACTTTCGTCCCACACCATCGTCCCGGGGCATTTTTGGTACGCCTCGCCCCGGTGCTGCTAACATAGTAAATTGGAAATTGCGTACCTCGCTCTTCCCGGACTAGGACTCCACTTACCCCTATCTCTAAAGCCGCCAAGTACAAGTACAATTGTTCGTCCGCCTTCGGTGTGTGAAGCAACGGCGGGCTCGATAAGTACCGTTTGAGTTCCTCCAAAGCTCGTTGACATTCCGGGGTCCATGAGAAGTTATTCTTCTTCTTCAATAGTACAAAGAATCGGTGGCTCTTATCGGACGACCTCGAAATGAATCGCCCCAGGGCGGCTATGCACTCGGTTAACCTTTGCACGGCCTTCACATTGTCCACAATCGTAATGTCTTCGATGGCTTTGATTTTGTCGGGGTTGATCTCGATTCGTTGGTTGGATACCATGAACCCGAGGAATTTACCTAATCCAACTCCAAACACACATTTCTGCGGGTTCAGCTTCATATTGTATTTCTTCAATATGCTGAAGGTTTCCTGTAAATGTTTTAAATGGTCCTCTACTCGCAGGGAGTTAACCAACATGTCGTCAATGTAAACCTCTATTGATTTTCCTATTTTTTCCTCGAACATCCTATTTACTAGGCGTTGGTAAGTGGCATCGGCGTTCTTTAAACCGAACGGCACCACGTTATAGCAGTATGTGCCATATTTAGTGATGAAGGAAGTTTTTTCCTGATCACCCGGGTCTATCTGTATTTGGTTGTACCCGGAATAGGCGTCAAAAAAACTGAGGATCTCGTGGCCGGTCGTGGCCTTATTCAAATCTTTGTAATCTACACACATTCTTAGTCATTCTCTTTTTTTAGGGACTACCACTACGTTCGCTAACCAATCTGGGTATTTAACCTCCCGAATGGACCCTATTTTAAGGAGTTTAGATACCTCGTCCTTGATGAAAGCATGTTTGATCTCAGATTGGGGCTCCTCTTCTGTTTGACCAGGTGGAACTTTGGGTCCAGGCTTAGCTTGTGAGTGGTTATCTCTGACGGGATCCCTGTCATGTCAAAGTGGGACCAAGCGAAATAATTTTCGTTAGTTATAAGAAATTGAATGAGTCTTTTCCTGAGCTCAAAGCTTAACCCCGTGCCCAGGTATACCTTTCGATCGGGCAAGCGTTCTCTCAGTACGACTTGTTCCAGCTCCTCGACCGTCGATTTAGTAGTATTGGAATCATCGGGCGCTATAAAAGATCTCGGAAACCCGTAATCATCATCCTCACCTTCATTTTGTCCGTCCGAATCTGCTGAGGATGGTATCAGTGATTGCTATATGGCCTCGTTTTTGACCATCTGGTTCGGATCTTTCGATGTTGTAGATGCCGGTATCACCTCCTCGACCGCAAATATTTCCTTGGCGGTCGGTTGTTCACCGTAGACTGTTTTGAATCCGCTAGGTGTTGGGAATTTCAGTGCCTGGTGCAGTATCGAGGGGACCGCCCTCATGTTGTGGATCCATAGCCTCCCGAATAAAGCATTGTACCTTATGTCTCCTTCGATCACATAAAATTTTGTTTCCTGGATGGTCCCGGCGGTGTTTACTGGTAACGTTATCTCGCCCTTAGTGGTTTCACATGCCATGTTGAATCCGCTTAAAACTCATACTGCAGGTATGATTTGGTCTTGTAGACTGAGCTGCTCCACGACCCTAGATCGAATGATGTTAGCCGAGCTACCTGGATCAATTAGCACATGTTTTACTCGAATTTTATTTACGAGTACAGATATTACCAGTGCATTATTGTGAGGTTGTACAATCCCTTTCGCATCCTCGTCGTTGAAAGATAAAGTTCCTTCCGGTAAGTAGTCTCGAGTTCGTTTCTCCCTAATGATGGATACTTTGGTGCGTTTCAACATCGGCCCCTGTGGAATATCGACCCCACCGATGATCATGTTAATGACGTGTTGAGGTACTTCTTGTTCCATCTGTTTATTAGAGTCCATGTTCCTGAAATGATTCTTGGCTCGATCGCTCAAGAATTCTCGAAGATGCCCATTGTTGAATAGTCAGGCTACTTCTTTTCTCAGCTGTCGACAATCTTCTGTTATGTGACCGTGAGTTCCATGATATTTGCATATCTGGTTAGGATCCCTTTGGGTTGGATCGGATTGTAAAGGTCGAGGCTATTTGGTATCTTTGATGCGCTCGATAGTTGATACAATGGTGCCAACATCGATATTAAATTTAAAATCCGAAAGCCTCAGCGCTTCTCTAGGCCCGATGGACCTATCGAAACTATTTCTGGTCATGAGTCCCCGATTGCTCTGACCTCGATCATTTCACCTTTCGTTTCCCATGAAGTCCCTCCCGGAGCCACTTCTTATCCGATCTCCATTATATAGTTGATACTGATCCCTGTTTGGTCTCGGTTCACGATCGATGTCTCTCTTGAGTCTGTCGAGGGTTCTGACAATATAAACAGACCCTGAAGGGGTCCCGAGTTAATCATCTTCAACTTTGATTTTCAATTGATACCGGTTATGCACGTCAGCCCAGGTAACGGCCGGGTATTCTATCACGTTCTGCTTCAGCTACTGTGAAGCCATCGAGCTTCGAATATTGAGTCCCTGAGTGAAAGCCTGAACAACCCAATCATTAGCGACCAGTGGCAGATCCATTCGTTCCATTTGAAAATGGGTACACGAACTCTCTGAGCATCTCGTTATCCTTCTGTTTTACTTTGAAAAAGTCTGATTTCCTGGTCTCCACCTTGATGGCACCAGCGTGTGCTTTCACGAAAGAATCTGCAAGCATAACAAACAAGTCAATAGAATTAGAAGGTAAGTTGTGATACTATATCATAGCTCCCTTTGACAGGGTCTCTCCAAAGTTTTTCAGTAGAACAGACTCGATCTCATCGTCCTCCAAGTCGTTTCCTTTGATGGCATATGTATAAGAGGTTATATGCTCGTTTGGTCGGTCGTTCCGTTGTACTTAGGTATTTCGGGCATACGGAATTTCTTGGGGATTGACTTCGGAGTCGCGCTCGGAGGAAATGATTTTTGCACGAACTTCTTGGAATCCAAGCCTTTAAATATCGGATGTTCTCCTGGGATTTGTTCTACCCTGGAATTGTAGGTTTTCACCTTTTTGTCATTAGCTTCAATTTTTTTCTCCCCTGATTCTATCCGTTTTGTCAGCTCCTCGAGCATCTTTATGATCTCGGGGTTAGCTCCTGATTCATGTTCATTTGACCTTCCTATGACCGGTTCATCCCTGCGAGTGACTTCCTAGGGCGGATCGGGCTCAACCCTAGTCGGTGCACGGCTTTGGTTCTGTAACTGAGCTATCGCTGCCTATTGAGCATGCAGCATTTCGAAGATCACCCGTAGACTGATCCTGTCTCCTTCAATGTTTTGTGTGTTTCGAGTTGCCGATTGGGCTCCACCACGGACGCTATTTTTGGGGTCGGTAGGCAAGTTTGCGTCGACAACCACATGTGAATTAGCGCCAATCGGATCTACGATCGGAATTCCAACGGGATCAGTAGGCGGTACCTCATTACCGGGCGCTATGTTGTTATTTTCACCTTGATGACCGGACTCGTTGTCAACATGTAGGAGTGCTGATTGAGAGTTTGACATTTTGTATTTTACCCTGGAATCAAAGACACTTTAAAGAGCAAGTGTAAAGTAGTGTGTGTTACGGAGATTTGTATTAAATAACCACTACTATTCTTAGCCCCACGGTGGGCGCCAAACTGTTTACCCTCAAAATCGGATAACAATTGAATTTGTACGTGGTTTTAAGGACACATGATCTAACTTTGATACAAAATGATAATTCAGATTGAAGTTGAAATAAATAATGAGAAAGTAAATGCAAACCACTTAAGTTGAATTATCTTAGCCTTGGAAAGTTAGTCACCCTTGGGCAAAAAATGCTTTTGTCAACGCTGGAATAGAATGACAAGATAATAAGAACTAGAAATAACAATAAATTTTCTTGGGATACATGTTACAATGTCTTTTATAAGTAATGAGATTCCCCTTTATATAGTGGGGGAGTCTTACTTTAGATACAATTCTATAAAAGGTAAAAATCTCCTAGTTTGCTGATTTGCCGGTTCTTTACTAACACATGCCGTGATTCCCGCCGAAATATCCGATCGACTACGGATATTTCGGCCTTCTGTTATTTCGGTCTTCTGTTATTTTATACCGGCAATGTTTTCTCGAGCTTATTCGGGGTCAGGGTCGATTCCGGGATCACGGGCTCAATGTTCCTGATGACGGATATTCTGACCTCGTATTTTGGTTCGATGAATTTCAGGGTCGATGTTCAACCCTTCGCGTTCTGAGCCCGATCTGGGGTGCAATAATCGAGCCCGATTTCGATCGTATACAAGGACAAACAAGTAGTACAATATTGTTCATGTTGAAAGGCACCACTTGTGATACGGTGACATTGAAATATTGGAAAGCGATAGTTTCGCTAAGTGCTGCTAATACATTTAATTTTACATATCTCAAAACTGAAGAATCAATATCCGACATCTCAGTCTTTCTGTTCCTGCTGGAACAACATGACACGGACCTTATTATAAGCTCTTCCTCGGCTCTTTGTTATTTGTATTAATTGAACTCAACATAATACTAAGAAGAAACTGCCATTTATCGATACCCTACATGCTAAAGCCAATCAAGTTGTGGCCAAAATTTCAAAGTACCTTTCCAACTTTGATCCCCATTTCCCTTTTCCAAAGGAGAACTTCTGAAATGCTTTTGTCGTTCTCAAATCTCACACTTCAAACTCAATGGACATTGTATTAAATTGAACTATATGTCAGCTTATTAATTTATCAAATATCAATCCGTATATATATATATCCCAAAAACTCAAGTATTGAAAAGGACCTTGCGATATATAAGTACATACATGTAAACTAGCACTGCAGGTCTCTATCTCTAGGATTCCACACTCACAACAACCACATGAGAAGGTACAAAAGCAGTCTATGAAAACCATAGCACGTATAACAAAATATATGCACACATCGAGCAAATACAAAGAATTTTATAATGTAGTAACGATGAAAGTGATAATAGAAACCAAACATATCTCCAAGGTTCAGTGAAAAGGCACACTGAAAACTCGACTGAAACTAGAAAAAGTTACTGTAAACGCAAATTTCGTAATTCATATGTTTACAGTTACATATATGGCTAAGATTATAATCACTGCTTCAACAACCCCAAGTATCTTGACTCTTCAAGTACATAATAGGGTGATATTTCTTGCTGGGTTTCAGAACAGGATACTGATGGAGGGTAAACAATTAAAGGGCTCAACTCTTCCCAGCCTGTACTAATATCTGGTGATGTAGTGCTAATAGTGCGGCTATTGACCATTTCCAATACACTTTTATCCATTTGTTGAGAATGACTAGAAGTACTGTTAAGCACGTTATCGGACAGGCCAACGGGAACGTAATTATTATACTCTTGGAAACTGTTGTTGCTAACTCCATTAATAATGCTGGGGTAATAGCTGCTTATCACTGAAGAATCACATGTATTGATATTAAGAGGATTAATAGAGGCAAGCTGATTTGTCGAGCTTTGGCACAGTTGATCTTGGCAGAAATAAACCTGATCAAGGGAATACTGAAAATTGTGGGTGTTTGCACTGCTTTCTGCCAGGTCACTTTGTGGAGCAATTAGTGTAGAGAATAGTAGTGATTGGGGAGGCCAAGAATAATATGCATTTATATCTGGATTAGCAAAGAAATTCTCGTTTTCCTTCATCATCTCTAGCTTATTATTATGATGGTATCCTGTCCGAGGCCGATGATCCTTTCGCTGTTTGCCTAGTAGTTTTTTCTTCAGCTTTGTATTCCAGTAGTTCTTGATATCATTGTCCGTTCGTCCAGGTAATTGAGCAGCTATAATTGACCACCTATGATATTGAAAAAGTTTAACATGTTAACGACTATCAAGACTCTTAATTAAATTAGCAAAGAGAAGCAAGGGCGAAGCTTCGTCTAAAAATTATACTATTATTAATTATTGATCAAATATTATTAATTATTGATCAAAAAATAGACTTAGAGAAGTACTAACACAAAGGATCAAAGAATAATAAATACAATAGCCTCGAGCGTAACCCTAAAAACTGAAATGAGTAATGCATAGGATCGACAAGTTATTGACTAATTATTACCTGCTGCCAATACTTAGATAGAGACTGCATATTATGTTGTCTTCCTCCTCAGTGAACTCCCCGTGCTTGATGTTTGGTCGGAGGTAATTCAGCCATCTAAGCCGACAACTCTTCCCGCATCTCTTGAGACCTAATTAAGAGATAAAAAACAAGATGAAATATAAACTTTAAAGCTCACCACTAAGATGAAATTCACCCTTTTCTCCCATTCCTTTTCCCGATCCTAAATGTGTAAGTAAAAACTAAACCTTTGAGCTCAAATTAATTATTCGGAGAGAAGCAAGATCATATCTTGGAATTTTGGCATGGCATATATAGGAGTGCAAGGATTACTAACCAACTTTCTGAGGAAGGGTGATCCAGTTACCACCAGTGCCATGTTGCTGGATATAGGACTTGAGCTTGGCATCTTCTTCAGGTGACCATGGTCCTCTCTTCACGTTGGCTTTGTCACAGCAAGGAGCTCTACCCATTCGATCTCAATCGTTTAGTGGCAGGCGCTGAAGCTTCTCTCTGAAAATATTAATTACTATCACATCTGTTTATATATATAGAGAGATAGATAGAAGCTCAAGGGGAGAGAGAGTGAGGGTAAGTATATTAAATTAAAGAATAAGGAGACTGTAATAGCTGGAGAAGGAGAGACATAGGGATGGGAATGATTAGCGGCTTTTTCTAAAAAGTAGGATTGGAAAAAGCTATAGTAGTAGTCTTTTATTAAGATATTAAAATAATAGGGCAATTTGAATGCCAGAAGAGTGAATCAAATGTTTTCTCATTGTCTTACTTAATTAGTTCGGAATCTTATATATCATCATGCAATTCATCATCCACCTACTTTTCACACTCCCACACACATAGTATTCTCTCTCTCTCTCTCTCTCTGATACACATACGAATTATCAAAATCCTTAAAGTTAGATCTTGAACGTTCATTTATTGGTGTGTATACTTGGACATTTAGAACATAGTATATACAAACATAGCAGTGTATATATGCATAATCAATTAAGAAGTACTGTGCCACATTCGTCCTATGTGTGGAAATTTAAGATGGTAATTTATCGCTTTTATATCATATTAGCAATATTTGAAAAGTTTAAAAAAATTTACAAAGTTAATTAGCGAAACTTAGAAAATATATTACCTCAAATTTTATGACTTCAATTATATATACTCCCTTCTTATGTTCCTCGACAAATGATACCACAACAACAACAACAACAAACAACAAATCTAGTGAGTTTCCGCAAGTGAGTCTGAGGAGGGTAGTGTGGGGACAAATGATACCACGGTCTAGCATTTCCTATATCATAAAAAAGCGTTTCCGGCAAGCTCAATTTCAAAGATTATTACTTAAAAATCATTTTAAAACTATGAACTTCGGATGTTCTATTCCGACCTTCTTATTTCTTGATCTTAATCAAAAGGCTGAAAAAGGTAGGTTTCTATGTACAATATAATCTAGCTATAACAAAGTTTTCCTCCTCCTGTTTTCTTTTCCTTTTGTGTGCCTCTAGATCTCAAAATTACCATCCAGCACCTCAGGTCCTCAATCCCTTAAGTCCAGATCCCCCTCTGTGAAATTGAATCAAAATACGAAGATTCAAGTATCGAAAAGGTGGAGAACTGTCGACAAACCCGTTGGTTTCGACTTAAATTACATGTGTTATTTTCCCTACTATTCATTAAGTAATAATTAGCTGTGATCTTCACGCAAATTTTCCTCTATTGTCAGTTTTCATTTTCTCCGATATCTTTTGGGGCCAAATAGTAATGTTCAATTCCCTCTAACTTGAGGTCGTTTTGGTCCGCAGCCGTCAAATTCTAGTTGGAACATTCCTTGTTCGATAGGAGGGACATTGCTCGCAAAGTCCTTTTTTGTCCCTATGAATTGTTGAGGGTTAATTAGAGGGCCTTAGCTAGACATATGGCAGGACTCAACGTGCGTCAACCTAGCTATACAATTACAAATTGGTGTGAATAGTCACACAACTGGAACAGTAGCATTTGTATCTCAAGCTTAAGAGACAAGCCCAATAAGCTAGTGATACAGTGTTGTCCACACATCATCACGATACCAATTATGAGATTAAAATATATGCTGGTTACTGTAGTATCTTAAATTTAAAACTTTTGGCGCTCCTGCGATTTAACCATGGATCACACACGCATAAGTAGAGGTATACAAACTGAATCGAAAAATCACACCAAATCGAAAAGTCAAATCAAACCTACTAAAACCCCCGATTAGATTTGGTTTGATATTGAATAAAAAAAAATGCGAACCAAACCGACATATAAGTATATAATTTTTATATATACTTAGTCTGTCCATAGTAGTCTACTAGTAGAAGGCTTAGGTTATGACTTGATCCAATAGAGTCAGAATACCTTTCTATCTAAAAGAAATGATACTCGATGAAAGGATCCAGATTCCACACTATGTTTTGGGCTGGGGAGAAAGTTGCTTTGCGAAGCTGGGCGTTCAGTGTTCTTATGGAGGAACTATACTAGAAAGAGAATTGAAAGGGCCTTCACATTTTTCATAAATTCTATGAACCCAAGCTCTTATTTTCATATTTCTCATTCCTTACCTTAATTCTGAATCTATTTCTTGGAAGAAAATAAGTGTCTTGAAATTTTTTATCTCGAATTGTATTCCCACGAAAGGAATGGTGAAGTTGAAAAACTAATCCTTCAAATCTTTGTTGTGGAGTCGATAAATTAAATGCCATTTGTTTAAATCGTAAGGACTTGCTTAAATTTTAACTCTATCTCCTGACAGTATCCGTATAAAACTACACCGGATCTTTCCTGAAATATAATTTATAATCAGATCTAAACGAACTCGGAACAGACCGTTGGGAAGCGATTCAGTAATTAAAGCTTCATGACTCCAATTTGGTTCTTAAAGTTCTCATGACGTATCAACTAATAAGAAAGATTACTTCGAAGTAGGAGCTTGAACTCAAGTATTAGAATGAGTCTTATTAGGTTTTCCCTGGGGGAAGGCTCCCCCCAACCCCCGTGAGTCCCGTCGTGCCCTGCCCTGCCTTGAACTAGAACTGGGAAACTAAGACACATAACTATAAGAGAGTAACTGCCAAAATAAACTCCCTAAGGTCGCACCTAAGATCCGAAGTAATCGCTTGAGAACTAACTGCATACCTGAAGTTAGCTTGTGTGCGCTCCCCTAGCGGTCCTGCCACCACGCCGCAGAACGAGAGCTCGTGTGGAACCTTTTATTCTGGTGTAACAGCGGTAGAACGTAATAAATATTATGTCCACCTAACATGGGGACGGAGGTACGGTAAACTCGGCCAAAATATGAGACCCGAAGGGCCCGGCACGCACAATCCTATCCTATCCGAGTCCGAGTTTACCCCTTGCACTTCGGACAGCCGTCCATAGCATCATAAGGAGGACCCCCCTTTCGAGGTACAAAAAGAGTACGGTACATAGGAGGTTGGTCTTTCTCAACGTTTAATACTTTTCATAAAATTTTCTTTAAAAAATATCTAGAAATATTTTCTATTCTCTTATGGATGTAATATTTAGTTAAATATGAAGTAATCTATTTTTATTAACTTTAGATAGTGGGTTGTATGATCACTTTCTTATCAAGTGTTAGTGAAATGCGTCAATATCTTTATTCTTCCATATTCATATGTCAAGATCTATTAAATTCTTTTATCTTTTTTGAATTTGAAGTGGTATTTCGATAATTTAAGATTAAATAGAACATATCATTGTATATATATCATATTGATGTTTATGTTTAATTATTAAATTTAGTTAATCTTGAAAGTGTATATCAACGAAAAATTATTGTCACATGACAAAAAATGACAATCATATGTTACTAAGAAAATTCTCCCATAAGAATATATCAATAGATCATATGTTAGTCAATTTTTTTATTTTTTACTAAACATATATTTAATTATCAAAAATTTAACAAAGTAAGATTGAAATAATATTCATGTAACAAAAAAACTCGAAAACCTCGACAAACCGAACCAATCCAAACCGAAATAGTTGGTTTTGTTTGGTTTTGATAAAAATCGTATCAACCCGATTCATGTACACTCTAAGCTTAAGTACACATACATGGAAACAAATTAAGAAACAATTGCTAATTGACCTCTATCAAGGGTCTATTTTAGGAACAATAATAATCTGAGACAAGATAATAGAAGGAAGATATTTCAATAATCATGTATATTAGCATGACCATATCTTAGTTAGAAGAGGCGAAAAGGAATTTAGGATTAAAATACAGTCCACTATCACATCTTGTGCCTGAATTGCCGTCACCTAAATTGACCGCTGTCCCTATTTTCTTATTGTTGCTGTTGTTTCTTGGACGTTGCCTTCAGCTTACAAGTTTTAAACTTCAATAGTAAAAAGGGATCCATTTTTTCAACATAAAAATATAAAATAAAGAACTCAAGGCTACCAAAAAGTAAACTTGGCTTACCCGCACCGTGCGTCGGCGTGATGTTTATGTTCAATTTTAACACAAGCAAAACATTAGGTGGCGTTTGGTTAAAAATTTCGAAACTTTTCAATTTTGTAAATAAAACTACTCTTCAATCAATAGACCAAAAAAAAGTTTTCAACTTTTGCAAAAAACTAAACTACTCTCAAAGAGTAATACGACTATGTCAAATGCGGAGGATGAAAAGTATTGCCATCAAATTGTCACTATACTAACTTTTATTTTTCAAAGAATTATAATCCAGAACTATTTAATTGTCTTACGACTCGTACTTAGTTTTCCTAGAATAATTTTTAGTCTGGATGTTTAATCAGAGTCTTAAGACTCGTACCTTGGTTTCCCTCTATATAGCCACAATTTTGAGTAATTATCTTAATCAAATCACCATATTATATAAAAGTAACTGCAAATTTCTTAATGCCTCTCAAAACAAATATGGGTTTAGTAGCAAGTAGCAACTTCTTTTGCATAACGTCAATTCTTTCCTTTCTAAAGTATATATATATATATATATATATATATATATATATATATATATATATATATATATATACATATATTATCAAGGGAAGAAGTCAAGTAACACCTAGACTGCAGCTATAAAGCAATGGAGAAGAAGCTGTATAATGCATTCTACCAACAGTACACACAAAGGAGTCGGAAAAGTCCATCCTAAAAGTAATCAATAATTAGGGTTTCCATACTGAAAGACACTGGATAAGAATGTCTCAAACATGAGAGAGAATTTATGGTGGTGGCCTACTGCGTGGACCGTTTCCTTCTTTCCGTGTTGAAAAAATCTGTATCTTCTTTTAACAATGGTTTAATTTCCGGAATCACTTATTTTTATGAACTAGTTGTTATATGAAAAACACTTACCAAAATAAGGAAAGACTGTGAAATTCAACAGCCATTTCTAGGTAAACGATAAAATAAAAAACCACCTTTGACTTGTTGCAATTTCATCTTCTAAATTCAGTCCTCAGATATGACCTCCTATTGGTGTTCATACACCTTTAATTTCTTAAGCGCAATATCTCTCTACGACTCTATGAGATACCTGTGTTTTTCTCTATTTTGTTTTCTAGTGGTTTTTTGGGCCTACCTGAAATTTGAGTATCACAAGCCCTACAGCTCATTCTCTTCTCTAATGTAATGACTAGAGTGGACTTTTCCAAGCTCACAATATTATTTTATTTCTCTTCTTTATCTCAAAAGCCTAAATATTGATGTCGATTACCGCCAATAATATTACGGAGGTTTATGAAAAGAATTATACAAGCTTGTGTTCATTGATGGAAAGACAAGAAAACATGGAAACACAAGAATAGTAAATAATGAGAAGAAAAAAAAATAATGATGCATGGAAGAATTAACATGAAATATTAAGTATAAACAAAAAGATAATGATAAAATTAGATAGACAGAACATGGTAATCCCTAGTTATGACATGGGCAAAATATTTACTAATGATCTATTGGGCAACATATATAATTTTGGTCGGTTGATCGAAATTAATTGCATTAGCTATATATATATATATACAAAAATATATATTTTATCAATTATTATTTTTGGGAGCAACTAAAAATATACATTTGCGTTTGGTGGAGATTGAGGGCTGGCATTGTGGTGGGTTGTCCAAGGGGAAACCCCAATAAAACTTTACACTTGACAGTAGCTAAGTCCACCCTTAGGTCATTTGGATTGAGAGACTGGACTAGCAATGGTATGGCTTTCTACAACTACAACACCAATTCAGAATCAGGCTCGCTTTGCTTGTTTGATTTTATTTTTGCAAATAGTTTATATGAATATATGGGATTCAATCTTTTGGTACAAGTTATTTCATTCTACTTTCGGTACAAAAATCATTTTTATGAATACAATGAAATTGGAACACACAACTAAGTATAACAAAAGAGCTAAGCTTTAAAGCATGAGATGTCAGCCATTCCAATGCTTAAGACAGTAAACATGAGTTTTAATTATTTGACTTTAATCTATGGAAAAACACTGTATCGCTAGCTTATTAGGTAGAAAGTAGTATTGGGCCTTTACAGTGGGCCTATGACTGTAAAAGGCCCATAATCCCCAGTTGGCCCGCTGAAGCATCTGGTGATCCGGTTCACTTAAAGATGGACCCCCACAGGCTAACCGACGCCTATTCCCAACAAATAAATAAATAAATAAATGCTATAGACTTAACATGTTACAATTATTAGCTTTTTAAGGAACGGCCTGATCCACTCGTTGTACATTTAGCATATTCAAACTAGGGTTTAATAAACCATACTACGAATTAATTTTTATGATTGGCGTGGTCTAGTCAATATTGGATAGATATGTAAAAAGCATAGTCGCCAAATATAACAGCAGACACATTTTTTTATAACAGTCTTTACCAAAATACATCTGTTAATTTTCAACGCCGGAGCAAGGAGGCCGTGCATAGAGATAACACAAGGATAATAAATGGAGAGCGCCGCCGTGTTCGCCGGCCTTCAGCCTAATCCCGGCCACCATCACCACCTTCTTGCTCCATCACGAAGTGCTATTAAGCTTCTTCCTCCTCCTGTCACCGATAAACACCACTTTTGTCCTCTTCCTCTCAAGGTTCTTTTTTCTTTTCTTCTCAGCTATTGAAATGTCGTTTACTCGTGGGTTTCGATTGAACTTGTTGATGGTTAATGGATACGTGTTTGTTTGTTGTTAGCTAATGTGTACGTGGCTACATAAATCCGTGCATGCCTATGGTTTGTGTTTAGATTGGCTCATTCGTGTAGATTTGGTTAATTTTGTGTGTTGAAATTTGTATTGCAGCTTCAGAAGCAGTCGCATTATGCTTCTTGCATTAATGATAACGCCATAAACAATGGAAATACACTTCGTGTGGCATCTCCGGCAAGGTATTTTTGCTTTTTTCTGTCGGCTTCTATTTCTTTTAATTTTAGTATTCAGATGTCCTGCTCTTAAAGCATATATACTGAATCCTAATTGTGTTGTATCGTGTGTGTAATTGGCAATTACTACTTTTTAATGGTGCATGACCGTAGAATACTCTAGATTAAGGAAATAGAATCAGGTTCATGTGACAAATTGTTGATAGAGAATTTAGAGATCTTTTTGGTCTTGTCTGTTCCCCATCTGCATTTAGGTACCTACATTGAGCAGAACCTGGCAACGTGTAGAAACTTTTAGGACCGTTCTGCTCTCAGCTGCATTTAGGTGACAACAAAAATTACACAATGATGCTACTTCTCTTTTGCCACTTTTGCCTTCTTCTATACTCATGATTTATTTTAGAGAGAGAGATTGAACTTGGAATATGTTAGTAACTATTTTCTTGTCCTTTCACACAACCAGTGGTGGTAGTAATTACGCTATCAACTTGTGAAAAAAATGCTCACTACTATGAACTAGTGACACATGACCTGAACAAACTTGCATAGAATCTTATACTTTCAGGGGCTTGATAAAAAAAAATTCTTTTACTTTCAGGGGGCTTGATCTTAAAACATTCTACTTAGTTTCCTTAACCTTAAAACTCTAGCATCATAGGCTAGTCATTCTAGATGTCTAAGATTATACGTTTTTGAAGAACAGAAATGCCTTAACATATTAATCAATTATCTGAAGGACAACGGTGTCATGGAATGCTATTTACAGTGTGAAAGGGAAGTGATTACTTCCTCCAATGCAAGTACCATCAGAATGCATCAATTAAAAAGAGAAAAAAAAAACTTCTTGGTAGAGCTCGCGGACTTAGTCAAATGCAGTTTCCATGTGGGTCATACAGTTATTTAATTTACAGACGATCTGTGAAGTGGCTCTACATCTTTTGCATTACTTGTATATTGCTTTCCACATAACTGATAAGATCTTTGTTTTTATAACAGCAACATAACATCTGAATTGGCCGACATTGATTGGGACAACCTTGGGTTTGGCTTTATGCCTACTGATTATATGTATGTCATGAAATGTTCGCAAGGTGAAAACTTTTCTAAGGGTGAATTACAGCGTTTCGGTAACATTGAATTGAGCCCATCTGCTGGAATATTAAATTATGGACAGGTTAGTTTTTATCCTTTTGTATTATGACAGTATCTCACGAAAACTTTCTTATTCTTAAATATATTTCTTCTTTGTTACTCATTTGAATGGTTACTGATTCACTTCATGTGTCAGAGTCACTAAAAATTCTATTGGAAATATTAACAGGGATTGTTCGAAGGTTTAAAAGCATATCGAAAACATGATGGCAATATATTGTTGTTTCGACCTGAGGAAAATGCAATGCGCTTGAAGATGGGTGCTGAACGCATGTGTATGCCTTCACCGTCTGTTGAACAGTTTGTGGAAGCAGTAAAAGCCACTGTTTTAGCAAATGAAAGATGGGTAATGTGTTACTTCTCTTCAATTAAAAATTATGTTATTGAGTGACTCGTGCGCCCACTAAATCCTTTTTTCTTTGCTTACTTCAGATTCCTCCTCCAGGAAAAGGTTCATTGTACATAAGACCTCTGCTTATGGGGAGTGGAGCTGTCCTTGGTCTTGCACCGGCTCCTGAGTACACATTTCTGATTTATGTATCTCCTGTTGGAAATTATTTCAAGGTATTTTTTCTGGATCCTTGGTTTTTCTGATCCATGCTTATTACTGGTTTTAGTGTACCTTCTCCTTTTAGTGCTTGCTTCTGCCAATAAAGACTCTAGTTTCTGCATGTCAATATTTGAAATACAGCTCAGACTATTAAATGTTTGATATGTAGTTAAACTATCTTTTCTATTTGATAATTGCTAAGTGAGCATCATGAGAAAAGCTAGAGTTACAATATCAGTCTGGTCTCAGTGTATCTTCTCTTTTTAGTGCTTGCTTCTGCCTATAAAAAAACTAGCTTCTGCATGTCAATATTCGAAGTACAGCTCAGACTATTAAATTTTTGAAATGTAGTTAAACTGTCTTCGTTAGTTTGATAATTGCTGACTGAGTATCATGAGAAAAGATAGAGTTACAATGTCGGAGTGTAAGTTATATCAAAATAGTTAACTTTTACTATGATATATCTCATTAGTCATTGGAATACCTTCAACTAGCTATGAGATCTTGAAACTTTGAGTGTGGTATATAAGTCCTTGACATGATGGATTTTAGCAAATAATTTGGGACTGAGAAAAGGGGAGGTATCTCAACAGCAGTTACTGGAACAACTTAGATACTTATACAAAAGTAAAAATAAGTTACTATTTTTTTAAATCTTTTGAAAAGTTGTACGAATGTAAAAAAAAATTGACTGCAAGACAATCTCACAACCTAAAACACAAAAGAGGATGGTGTCCATGGTCCAGAATTTAGAAAGGACTGGAGGATTGTAGTTTTGTTGTTTATTATCAAAAGGTTTGAAAAATAAACATGAAAATTTTACAACAATCATGCTTATTTTTCAAACCTTTTGATAATCATGTTATATGGCAGGTCCCTCTCTCTGCTCATCTGTTTCCCTTTTTTCTTTGTCCGCAGGAAGGTTTGGCACCAATAAATTTGGTAGTTGAGACTGAAATGCACCGCGCAACCCCTGGTGGTACCGGAGGCGTCAAGACTGTTGGAAATTATGCTGCAGTAAGCTATCCTTGTGGAGCTTTAGTTTATTAGAATATTTGTTTGAGTAAAGCACAAATTTATCTGCCAAACGCCTTAATTGTAGCCTTAGCCCTTAGTTACATTTTCTTCATAGAGATTCACAAGAATTAACAACCATGAGTTCCCACTTGAGCTTCTTTATGTCATCCTCATCTTTTTGTATTTCACAAAGATATGATCAAATATTTTGCAATTAGTTTTCCCCTTACACTTCGATATCTCTCTAACAAGTTTGTGAAGTCATTTTCTAAGAATTGTTTGAATTCTTACGCAATTGACCTAACTGGAGTTCCTTCATGTATTTTGGACTACACTTCATGTCATTACTTCACATGTATCAAAGGTGAAGAACATTAATCTAGTTTTTGCCTACACATATGTAAAAAGAAATGCGAGATGGATTCAACAACAACAACAATAAACCCAGCATAATCCCATACTAGGGGTCTGGGGAGGGTAGTGGGTACGCAGCCTTACCCCTACCCTTTAAAGGGAGATAGACCGTTTCCGATAGACCCTCGGCTTAAGGAGCGAGATGGATTCATGGGAAGAAATGCTACTTGCACCGTTCACTAATTGTTGAAATTTTATCAAGTCTGCCATCCTTGATGATTCATTTTCATCTTTGGGTTTTAACTGTAGGTTCTGAAGGCACAGAGTGCTGCTAAAGCAAAAGGCTATTCCGATGTTTTGTACCTCGATAGTGTTCAGAAAAGATACCTAGAAGAGGTTTCCTCTTGCAATGTCTTTATTGTGAAGGTATAAAGTTAGGCCAATACTCCGTGTCCTCCTTGTAAGATATTTTGTGGTGCCTGAATGAGAATGTGATACTGGTTTTGTAGAAGTAACCAATGACATAAGAACTTTATTTTCGATAGAGAAGACAAAAAATTTCTTTCTGAATATGTTCTTGCAAAAAATTCTTTTATGCCTTTTACCTTTATTCTTTTTGTCTTAATTATGAACATGTGGGTTTTCTGCTAATAGATGGACTTTTGTAATGTCTTAGCTTTTCAGTTATCACAATCTTTTCATAAGTTTTGGTTCTTGTATTTGAAAGTTCAACCCTTGATACATACGTTCTATTTTTACACTTAGACTTGGTTTTGTAGAAGATAATGTCTTATTAATATGTGAGCTAATATTCTGTGGATTTGTTAATCAATTTAATCTTCTGGTAGTCTAGAGAAGAATTGTCTCTACTGATCACCCAAAAAAAGAGATCTTAGGATTCTTGTGTGCAAAATCTTTTTCGACTTTTATCTACACAAAATCTTTTTTTTAAGCTTTCTCAAAGATTTGCATAGGACTTATTATTATTACTCCCTCTGTTCCAATTGTTTAGCATTATTTCCTTGTTATTCTCTCCTAAAAAATTGGTATATTTCAATATTTGGAAACAGTCAATTTTAAAATTCATTTTACCTTTAATAAGAAGCTTTTATAGCTACAAAAATGTGATGGCATGTTTAAGACCACTAGTTTCAAAAATCTTATTGCCACACAAATGTTCTTTAAGACCAAAAGTTTTAAGATTCCATTTTCTTTTTAACTTCGTGTAAAACTATGCCAAACAAATTGGAACAAGGGATTATTTTATTTATTTGTTTGTTGCACATGGATATATGTAACTATGAGTTCTCTGAACAATCTCTTTACTTAAATCGATATGAAACTGTCATATTAATGAAGGCAACTATGTTATTTGATACCATGTTTCCAGGGTAATCTGATAGTAACTCCTGCAATTAAAGGGACAATTCTACCTGGTATTACACGAAAGAGCATAATTGATGTAGCTCTTAGTCAAGGATTCGAGGTACCCCAGATTGTTTTCAACATAATATGCTTGCACTTATGCTAATGCTGGTTTAAATTCTGTTTATTTTTTGTGGTAGATAGTTTCATTCTTAATTTATTTAGTGACTGTCATATAAAAATATTAAGATGTTTGATAGACTTTAGGAAATTGACCAATGCTTGATTAAAATTATCACATAATTACTAAACTAAGTTTGGATTGGATCTACAAACTAGATTTGTTTTCCGCCATTTCTAGGAGTATTTTGCCCCTGGTTAGTGGTATTAAAATGCTCTGATATTCTCTCTAAGTTTGATGAAAAGGGGCCATTTTATCTGCCAATAGTATTGGCCCAATACAATTATCACTGATGATCTATTTTTCCCAATTCGCTTCTTCCTTTTTCTTCCTCTCAGCTCCAGCTATCCGCATTCTCCCAATGACCTCCTGTGAGTGTTAACTACCCCAGCAACCATCTGGTCACCATGTCCCCCCTCCCCCTCCCCAAAACAATCCCCTTACCATCAGTGTCTTCTCTTTTGTCTTCTTTACCTTGTGCCGGAACTACGCCTCCCCTAATCCATCTTAGTCACCTTGCCTCCCATAAATTTGCCTCCCATCTCTGTTAGTCATCCTTGCCATCGCTCTTCCTCTCTTGACTATTTCTTTTTCTTATACTTGTTCATGAACTTTATCCTTTTTTTCTTAGTTTTCTTTTTCATTTGCAGGAGGGAGGGGGTCCTCTTCTTTTCTGCATTTTCTTTTCCTTTTTTCGAGGTGCCTTTGTTGATCCAAGACCCCAGGATGCACAACATGTTACCGAGCAGCCCATAATAAGATCCCCTAGTCTTTACCCATAAGGAAGATTCAAACTTATTGTGTTATATTTTTTATGAACCATAGTCTAGAAGGCTCTGAAGCATTGTTTTTTTACAAAATCAAAATGACGATATAATCGAGATCAGTGAAACTAATACCTGGGAAGCTATAATTTTTACAATGACTAAGCATTATAAACTAAGTTGCTCGGACTCTTCACTTTCAATGCCGCACCCGTGTCGACACGACGTGGGTGTGGGTGTGGGATCCGTGTCGGATCTGGTCAACCGATTTTGGGTACTGTGACCAAAATCAACGGAGAAATTTGAGACAAATACAATGATTTTTGAAAACAAATCAAAAGCTAGGGTGATATGGAAGAAAATCGAATACCTTGTATATATAAATTTCTATGTCAATCCTTTTCCTTTTATCTCCTTCTAAAATTCTACTCTTGTTCAATATTTTCTCCTTTTCGGAATACCTTGTAAGTTTTCCACATAATGTCTCATAATTTAGACATATTTTTATAACTCTATTTTTAAATAATTGAATTATTTTTAACCAAATCCCCGCACCCGTATCCGTACCCTCGAATCTTTAAATTTAGATCATGAAGGATCTGACCTCTAGATCCGCACCCGTATCGGACACCCGCACCCGAGTTCGAGCAACTTAGATTATAAATATTGAGGATTGAACATGTGAATGAAGTGAGGCACTTAAGGAAGTGTTGGTGGTGAATATCCTTCATAGAGAATCATGTTTGCCATTAGAATTCCACTATTTCACGTATACACCTAGTATGCCGGGCTTTCTCATCACATCGATAAAAAATTATCTTCACAAAAGAATAAAAAGAGGTGAGACACATTAGTGTTAGTTTATAGATATGTATAGTGTAGTCTTGTCCCACATTGGAAGAGGAGTAATATCTCCTTGTAGTGTATAGCTATAAATAGGGACCTCTTGTATTGTATTTATCATCCAATATCAATAACATATTTTCTCCCGTGCCTTCTCACATGGTATCAGAGCATTAGTGAGAAAAGATCGTTGTGCGTCATTCGAGCGTTAACCGGGAAGAAAGAACTTAGTCATCGTGTAATTTTTCCGGTGACCTAAGGCTTGTCTAAGTGAAAGTCACTTTCTGTCGGTGTTGTGCTAAAACCAACACCACCATCAGGTAGATCACCCTCCGACTACCAACCCCTTGAAATTTTATCCGGCAGAAAAGCCGCCACGCTCCTCCACGCGCCGGAAACAACTTTTCCGGCGAGGGTTCCGGCCACTTTCCGGCCATTTTTTCGCGAAGCTTCTTCAGGACAGTGTGTTCTCCTCAAAATTCCGAGCCTACCCATCTAATTCAAATCAAATTCCGGCCACTTTTATATTTTTCCGGCGTGAACAGTGACTTTTCTGGCCATTTTTTGAAAATATTTCTTCAGGACAGCTTGCTCACAAAGGAATTCCGAGTCTATCCATCCTGGTTACAACAAATTCCGACAACTTTGGAATTTTCCGGCGCGCTACAGTGTTTCCGGCGTGAACAGTGTTCCGGCGCAGAACAGTGTTCTGTTTTCCTGCTGTAAACAGTGTTTTTCAAGCTATTTCTTCAGCTACTACTACAAATTGTAGCGACATGGGGACCGATACTTTGAATAGTCGGATGGTTTCTTTAGCAGAGTATATTGATTTCCTTCAGTATAAAGCATGTAAGCAGACATCGTCTGAGATAGCTTCTGTTGTTCAAACAGGTAATAGCGTGACTTGTTTCTCCCAATCTTCATCCTCTGAATTTTGGGTCATTTATTCAGGTGCATCAGATCATATTTCTGGTAACAAATCTCTTTTCACTACTATTTCGTATTCTCAATCTCTTCCAAAAGTCACAATGGCCAATGGGTCTCAAACCATGGCAACTGCAATAGGTCAAGCAAGCCCACTTCCTTCCTTACCTTTAGATTCAGTCCTTTATGTTCCCAATAGTCCTTTTAATCTCATAGCTGTTAGTCGCTTAGCCAAATCACTTAAATGCGTTGTTTTATTTCTTGATGACCATGTTTTTATACAGGAACGCAGTACGGGGCGGATTATTGGTACCGGGCGTGAATCAAACGGACTTTATTACCTTATCCTTGCTAAATCACATGGACTCACATCTTGTCTTCCTTTTACAACTTGTCCTGTTACTGATTCACCAGATTTATTACATAAACGGTTGGGACATCCCAGTTTGTCAAAACTTCAGAAAATGGTATCTGATTTATCTCACTTGTCAGCTCTAGAGTGTGAGTCATGTCAGCTTGGTAAGCATACCCGCTCCCATTTCCCTCGACGTCTTGATAATCGAGCAGAGTCACCTTTTACTTTAGTCCATTCAGATATTTGGGAAGCTATAATTTTTACAATGACTAAGCATTATAAACTAAGTTGCTCGGACTCTTCACTTTCAATGCCGCACCCGTGTCGACACGACGTGGGTGTGGGTGTGGGATCCGTGTCGGATCTGGTCAACCGATTTTGGGTACTTTGACCAAAATCAACGGAGAAATTTGGGACAAATACAATGATTTTTGAAAACAAATCAAAAGCTAGGATGATATGGAAGAAAATCGAATACCTTGTATATATAAATTTCTATGTCAATCCTTTTCCTTTTATCTCCTTCTAAAATTCTACTCTTGTTCAATATTTTCTCCTTCTCGGAATACCTTGTAAGTTTTTCACATAATGTCTCATAATTTAGACATATTTTTATAACTCTATTTTTAAATAATTGAATTATTTTTAACCAAATCCCCGCACCCGTATCCGTACCTGGATCCGTACCCTCGAATCTTTAAATTTAGATCATGAAGGATCTGACCTCTAGATCCGCACCCGTATCGGACACCCGCACCCGAGTTCGAGCAACTTAGATTATAAATATTGAGGATTGAACATGTGAATGAAGTGAGGCACTTAAGGAAGTGTTGGTGGTGAATATCCTTCATAGAGAATCATGTTTGCCATTAGAATTCCACTATTTCACGTATACACCTAGTATGTCGGGCTTTCTCATCACATCGATAAAAAATTATCTTCACAAAAGAATAAAAAGAGGTGAGACACATTAGCATCAAAATGTCTGACGTATCTTTCAAAGTTAAGCAACCAGATTGATTTTCTGTTGCTTAAATCACCTGTGTAGACATCATTTGTTTTGAATAACTCTGACTTATATGTTTATCTTCTTGCTAGTAGGATGTTAAGAAATTCCTCTGAATTCAGCTTACTACAATAAGTCAGCTTTTTTCTTCTACCTCACCAAATTTATGTCGGGGTCACTTGGAAAACCTGGGAAAAAGAAAAGGCTGGCCTGCAGCGAGGGGAATTGCATGCGCCGCACGGGCTATTCGGTGCCGCTGAAGAGCGTAAGAAAGTCGGCCCGTGACACGTGGTGTCAGAGCTGATAAAGGCCATACTATGCCATGACGATGTCAAGGAAAGCAGTTGAGATGACGAGTGCATTTTGGATGTCAGTGCGGAGATCACGTCAAAGCAGAGATCGAGAACCCGATACTACTGGTCGAAGAAAGAAATGGGTGACTCCAATTTCTTTCGAAAGTCTGTGCTTCTATTGAATGTGGTGATATGCCGATGAGTCGGGTGGTCAAGAAAAAGCCATGTTTGCCAGGTCGAGCAACCGTATTGCAAAGAGTGGGAGCTGTGGACTATAAACTTTGGGCATGATTGCATCGGAGATCTTGCCAAGGATGCGTGCATCGCATCACTTGAGTGTCTTTCCTGCGGGATAGACTTGTGGACTGCCTGAGGGCATTGAGAGGAGCCAAACCATTGTCATGGGGAGGCCTAGTGCTGAAATGCCAAGGTGAGGAGACGGATTCGAAGGACATAGCGAAGCTTCAGAATTGGGCGGATTTCCAAGTTGGAATGTGTCATTCTGGAAAGGGGTACGCCGAATGATCGGGGACCATTGAGATGGGGCCAAGTGCGAAGCACACCGGACCGGGAAGCCGTGCTAGCAGAACTAAGAGAGTTCTTGACTATAGGGCGAGTACAGACGTACTACCGGGAACATTGGGTACTTGCTGAGGAAGTGGCAGTTGGAAAACAAAGAGCTTTGTTCGTGAATGTGGCGATGCTATAACTTTGAGAATGTAGTACTCACCAAGAGTACGTCCCAAGAGCTGGCCGAATGCCAAGTGGGACGAGAGCGCTGAGAAGTATCCTTGATGTGTCATCGGGGACGATGACAGAATGAGTGTGGGAGGATGTCACAACCCGCATTTTGGGGTCGTAATTTCGTTCGGAACCGGTGAGAAAAGGTCCTTCTGATTCTCTAGCGTAGACAAGTCTATTCAGGAACCTTGGGCTTTTTAATTTTAAGCATATATAAGGGGGTATAGGTGTTGAAAGCTCAACCTGCCTCTTCCGTGCGTGCTGCCACCAAGCCGTACAGAATGAGGGACCTCAAGGGCCTGCCTGGACAACTCAAAGGAGTGTCATAGGTATCCATACGAGTTTGGGAACTCTATGGACGGTGCGATGCCTTAGGGCTAGCGTTGGGCACCAAACGGGCGCTGGAGGCTCGACGTGTGGGACGGGTATGCCCCGCGGGCTACCGAAATATTGGAAGAAGACCTCCGTGCCGATTGGATACTTGAAGCACCTATCTTCGGGGCTTCATGTGTCGACTTGTGAGCATGGCTCGGGTTCAGCCATGCGAGCAAGGGTCCGTTGGCCTAGACGTGCAGTTGTGGGGCGACACTGCACTATACGGGATGGACGTGTGTCGCGAGGGCCATGTATGGGCATGCCACGAAAGAAGCACATGACAATGGCCAAGGACTAAAGGTTGCCTTACTCAGGTGAAGCACAAGTCGGGTGCGGATGTACGAGGTGAGTGTCAAGCTTGAGGATTGGACTGTGCACGCGAGGGCGATGCTCAGTGTCCGGCGAAGGACAAGACATGTCCTTAGCCAACCCCAGGGCGCACATGGATTACGATCCTAAGATGAAAAACGCCACAGCTAGTCGAGGCCAAGAGCCTAGACATCATACGGGCGACACAGTTGGAGCGAGCCTCCTAGGCAAGCTTCACCACATGCACAGGATCGTGCTTGGAAAACCTGGGAAAAAGGAAAGGCTGGCCTGCAGCGAGGGGAACTGCAGGCGCCGCACGAGCTATTCGGTGCTGCTGACGACCGTAAGAAAGTGGCCCGTTACATCAGTGAGTAATAATACTTAACCACAACCGTTTTTAATGGGGACAAGTCAGAAAACATGCCATATATAATATGCAACAAAATGCCCATTTAAAAACGATAAACAATAATCAGTCTCATGTATTTCCTGTAAACAAAAATCAATTTAACAATTCGATAATAAACTCGGTAATTACTATTTCATGTCAAATATTCATGTTTGGGAGGTTTCTAAGAGTGGATCATGTAATGGGTAATAACTGTGGACCTCTTCGCAAGAAGTCAAATATAATAGTAGTCCCTACTCCAGAAAAATCAGTAATTGTATGCTAGTTCTACCTCCCGTTAGCTACAGGATCCTTCAAAGTCTCCTATTTATACTTGTCTTTGTAATCAGTCAATACTTACATGAAAAATATTTTTAAAACAGTACAGGGCATTTCAGTTCTTATCAAATCATGTAATTTCATTCGGTAACGGTAAAGTATGTCTAGTAGCAGTGAGAATATTTAAAATAACGGTAATCATCTCAAATAAATATTTCGGTATCATATCAAGTAAAGAACTTGTCCCACATGCAAATTCAGAATATTCGATAACACTTTTTTTTTAAAATCATGTATAAATCATGCAAGTTATAGGAACACAAATTGCGGTAAGGTTACTACTCACAGTACTCATGCCGAAATACCAACCGCGTCAACTCGTGCAATCTGTACGACCTCCTTCAGTCAATCTTTAATCACATCATATCGATCTCGTATCAATTTTGTTGTTTAGGCTAATCCGTAACTAATTTACAATATCCAACTCTTGGAGTTTCCTGTTGATTCTCAATTATTTTTTTTAAGTTGGATTCGCCTGTGCGAAACCAATTCTATATCTTAATCATGCTCATTAAGTCATATGTAAATTTTTGAGATTTTACTGTAGAAAACATAATTCCATATTACTTTTAAAAACTTCTAAAACATGCTTAAGTTAAATAATTGCACTATGTCATCATGGAAGCAATTTTCTGTAAGGAGTTCTTCACTCAAATTGATCTTTAATCTATCAATTTCAACCATTTCATAGAACATATTCATCTGATTTTAATACCACATGATGCCCGATATGCGCACAAGTCTAAACCAAATAGAACCACTGTCCATAATAAAAAATTTTCCCAGTACCCTATGAAGTTTCATAAATCAAAGAACAAGGGAAACAAAACTATAGAGAAGAACTTACCCTTCTTTAGTTGAAAGAGACCTGCCACAATTTACTTAAGCTTTAAAGCTTCTTGCTATTTGGTTTCGATTGTTTGATGAATCTAAAACCTTTGCCGATAGGTTTAGTTGTGGCAGAAGCTTTGGCTTCGTTTCCCTCAATCCCCTTTTCTGTTCTTGTTTAGTCTTTCCTATTGGGCTTTATCCTTTTTTATTATTATTATTATTATTTTTTTTTTTTAATTTTTTTGTTTAAGCTATTAAATGACTAGTATGCCCTAACTTAAATATGGGGGTATTACAGCATCACTACTATTCTGATACCATGATGTCAATTTGTAGGTTGAGGAACGACTGGTGTCCGTGGACGAATTGCTTGATGCTGATGAAGTTTTTTGTACGGGAACAGCAGTGGTTGTTTCTCCTGTGGGTAGCATTACTCATCAAGGGAAAAGGTATACACATATTTTTTGGTTTGGTTTTGTTTTACCCAGCTGATGATGCATCAAATGATGTTTTCCTGTATATATTGATTGTGTCGATGTGTGATTCTAATATGTGCGCATCTATACTAGATATCAATTCTTATTGGAGTTACTTTTGCAGGGTAACATATGGAAATAATGGGGTTGGTCTTGTGTCGCAGCAATTATACTCTGCACTTACTAGGCTACAAATGGGACTCACAGAGGATAAGATGGGTTGGATTGTCGAGCTTAAGTGAGCTTCCAATCAAGAGTAGTATTTTCTGTTGGTGCAAAAAATTTTAACTTGGAAGTTTTCAGACACTTGTGATCCAGAATGTATCTTGATTATTCATCCCATGATGCGTGTCAAGTATATCTGTGTATTTGATATGTATCCTTCATCTATAAATAGTCATTTCCACCCAAAATTTGCTGATTACTCGTAAAATTTTGTTATTTCACAAAATCACCGTCATCTGGTTGTTGCACAGTAAATAACTTTATGTCAGAAAACGTCAAAGGACAATATGTTCTGAACTTGGGTCGTCTGTTATGACATACCAATGGTTATCTGGAAGCTGGAAGAGGACACTTAATTTAAGCAAGTTGGAATTTCGAGATCTTCCTAGTGAATTTCTTATTACCCCATAAGTTTTTGCAAGTAGAATGAAGGGAAATTAATACTATATGGCCTATAATGAACTAGCATGTGAATAGAATAGTGTGGCATCTTCTTAAGAGTTTAAACTTGCGAAGAAGAAAGACCAAACCCAGAAATCTATTGATTGAGCGTTGATCATTAGACTATCCAACATTGACATTGGTGAACCTTGCAAAACTGCCAAGTTGGTACATGGTGTGGGTCGTTGACTAGGAGCGGGATTAAGTTTACGGTGTAGAAAAGGTGGACAATCAAATTTTTTGCTGATTCCCTGCTCTACATTGTTTGATTGTTGTAAATCCTGTCTCCATTAAAAGTTGTAAATCCTAACACCAAACAAAATTTAACTTTTCTCCATTTGACATGCTTTGATCATTTATGGATTCTATGCGAGATTCAGATTTGTGCGACATATGAGCGGATTACATTATCAATGGGACAACAGAGAAGTTTGACTTCAAAGTAAGTTTGAAAAGTTGACAGAGTAAGTTCATTGTTGGAAATTTGTCTTAAGCAAGATCATTGTTGGACTTCAATTGCTCCAATTTCTCTTGTATAGGTCCTGATGTCAAACAGTCGTCCACCTTAAATTCCAACATATCTCCGAAAATAAAGTTAGAAACGCTTTCTTCATTTCCTTCTCGAATCCAAAGGGGACTTTCTCATATTTAAAATCTTTCTTCTCTGTGTTCCATTTATTATTATTTTTACCACAGGATAGGTCTGCAAAGTGAACCATACAAAAAGAAATGAGGAAAAAAATGACTTGGCCAGAGCGCCTTAAATTGAACCTAGAAGCCTTAATAATTCCGTAAATGTAAACAAAGAACTTGAAGCATGGTCCTGTATTTAATGTGCAATTTACATTTTCTGTTAAATAATAAAAGAACTCTAGAGATCAAAATCTCATACCAAATTTTACGTTCTTTTTGGAGAGCAATAAACGTAAGCCTACATTTTAGTATAATGGACATCACACATTCTTCATTCACCAACTTGAATATTGTCAAATAATACATAAGTTTTACAACCACAACACTTACAGATCATTGAGAGAACCCATCTCCTCGTTCATCCCCTGATACCTCGTCATTGCTCAAGCATCATCCTTAGAAGTAGATACACAAATAAATCTAAGGAAGTTCAATATATATATATATAATTTTTACCTATCTAAGAGGTGGATAGATATTGTATCTTTGTATTATTGCTTCAGTTTTATAATTGGTGCGATTGTTGTTGCCCTTCCTTTTTTCTTTCCTAAGCCGAGAGTCTTTCGAAAACAGTCTATCTGCCTTCTTGAAGGTAGGGGTAAGATCTGCGTACATACTATCATCTCCAAACCCCACTTGTGGGATTACATTGGATTTGTTGTTGTTGTAAAAGGTGGAACACCCCTTGGAGCTATGTGGCTCCGCCACGGTAAACATACATGGTATAATAATAAAATAGATCAACCAAATACTAATGCCTTGGTCTAAAAACTCGTAGAACTGGGGAAAAAGCACAAATAACTCGAATTCACTACTACATAATCCCCAAAATCTCAGTGCTAAGTTGCATTTACCACAATAAGCAGAACAAAATAGCAGATAACACGCAAACCACTTGATATAATGTTACTTACAACCACAGCTCTTTGATAAACACTAAACATTCACAACCGTACCTATTCTAAAAATTACCATTTACAAAATACTTAAAGAGTATGAGTTAGCCTGAGACATTTACATGTTTGGGATGCACATAATGAGTCAACAAACATGGCACCACCAGTCACGATCAGTCGTTAGCTTGAAATTTTTTGTAGGAGGACCTGAAAATTTCAAATAAAGAACAAAAAGCAAACAGCAAATTATTTGAGGCTCAAGTGCTACTCTTCTCACATCTGGCAATCTCACTACTTCCTCTTTGCCCTAGTCCTTCGGGATCTGCCCTCAAGCTTCCCATTTTGATCTGATTCCAAGCTACCATTGTTCCTCACCTTCTGACCACTTTCCCCAGACAGAGTCTCCTGCAGCAGCATGCTTTAATGATTCACATCAAACAGAACGTGAAAAGAAAAAGGTAATTTGGGGAAATTCTCACGTAAAAAAAGATAATTTGGGGAGAAGAGAGGCAAATCAAAAGCTGAATTCAACAGCCACAACCAATACCAACAAGGATAGCCTCTTCAATTCGATGAAACCAGACTCTTAATCATACTCTCTTCGTAATATAACTGGGAGGGAACAGGTATTAAAGTGAAAGTTGGAATTTATTGTACTTACATATGTGAGGGTCTAAAAGTAGAAATATTGTATTTGTGAAAGATTTCAAACTCTCTTTGGTGAGAAAGTAGGCCCCACGATAACATTTTTATGGTAGGATATTAAAAAGGAACTGATATTTTAGAGAAAAGTTTCCTTTCTATGAGAGGACACAAATTTCAGATTACTCAAAATAGAATTAGGACTTGAACTAATAGAGTTTCCTTTCTATTAGTGCATACGACAATATAGACTTGCCTCCTAACTTATATCTATCAGTGTATTGGTATGTACATTGAAAAACGAGGATACAATTCACTGCCTGAGTTTCACATAATTAGAATGCTGAGTAGTTATCTAAAGTTTAAAAGCATAAATGTGGGTTATAGAAAATAAAATAAAATAAGGACAAACAGAGAGTACACCAGGAATCAAGACAGAAGATTACTCAATGTATCCCATAATACCTAAGACTACTCTAACACTACTCTGCGGTGTTAAGGCGGAAATCATTCCATATATAAAATTATAAAAAGTAGATAATTTCAAATCATCATGAAGCTGTAAGCAATCGTAACCTTATAAAGACAATAGGCTTACCTGACTTGCCTCCGTGGCTTTTTTAACATCGATTGTTGTCACTTCTCGAACAGTAACAATTTTATCAACATACACAGTGGTCTCCGCTGCAGCAATGGGAGTTTGGCCAGGTGGCACTTCCAAGTGTTCAACTTCTGGTGCGTCTGGTGCTGTTGATAATGGACTAGAAAGGACCAGAAAAAAAAAATAAAGTCATCAAAACAATATTCAATTTCTACTTTATAACATACAGAAGGGGAAGTGGGATAACAGAAAAGTGTGTGCTACTCCACATGTCAGCTATTAAGAGCAGAGAATTACCGTGATGCACCATTCTCGGTCGATTGACTTGTAAAATCCCCATTTTCCCTCCGCCTTTTGTTACTTTGTGTACGATCAAGCAATGTATCAGCACATCTCTTAAGCCACGAGAATGGAGTAGAGAGAGGAGAAGATGAACTGTCGTTTTCTTTAATGATGGAAGAAATATCTTGTCTAACACCATTATTATAATTACCATTCGGACTAGCATCCAGTACCGAGGGATGCTTCGGAAACCTTTTTGCAGAATGTTTATTGGATTGTAGATCCGAATGTAATTTTTTGGGAGTGACAATACGATCTGGTATGATCTTAACATCCTCCAATTTTTTTAACTGCTCAATCTGAGCAAGAATCTCCTCCCTATCAGCATGAAGTAATTCCCTTTGTTTCTCTAATTTCAGCCTTTGCACCTTAAGCTCTTCTATAGCATTATTTAGCTCTGCCCACTCTTTGTCCCTTCTCTCACGATCCAAATTGATATCTTTTCTCTCAGCATCTAGTTTCTTCAACTCCAGCCCAACATGCTCCAATTCCTTCTCCACAGTCTCCCTCTGAGATGCAATATCCTGAAGTTCTCTTTTCTTTTGTTCCTCAAAGGCCTTTTCCTTTTCTTTTAGGTCAGTCTCTATTTCTTCACGCCTTTTTTCAATGCGGTTCTCTAGCTCTTTCTTCTGCATCTCAACATCCAACAAAAAGTTTTCACGTTCTTTCTGAATTTTGCTAAACCATTCTGCACGCTCACACTCAATTTCATACATGAAGGCTTCACGGTCACGAGAAAGTGACTCCAGATTTTGTTTATATTCTTCTTGAATTGCATTCTTCTCTGCTTTCAGGCTGTCACGGCTATCCTTAAGAAGCTTAGAAATGGCTATCCTCTCCTCAGCCACACGTTCAGCTTCTTTCTGCAACTCTTCTCTTTTCTCATCAATTACCTCCCATTCAGTCTCAAATTTAGCTTTCTCTGCTTTCAACCGATCTGCCTCCTTTTCAATCTCTTCTTTCTCCTCTCTAATCATATCAATCTCTTGCTTTAGCCTTGTTTCCAGAATCAGCAACTCTTGAGTTTCACTTTTCATAGCCTCCACATTTTCTTCCTCATGGTCGATGGTTTTTCTTTTTTCATCCAGCATTTTCGCAGACTTTTCAAGATCATTTTTCATTTTGTTAATTCCTTCCCTTTCTTGCTGCAAAACTGTTCTCTTCAACTCTATCTCTTTTTCAGTAGCTTGGAGGTTTCTTTCCTTTTCCTCAATAACATGTAACCTGTCTTCCAACTCTTTCTCCTTCTCAACCAGTGTTCTTGATTGAATCTCCAAATCGTGTTCCTTGTCAGCAAGTAGGTCCTCCCGATGCTTAATATCCATATCTTTCAACTCCCAAGCCCGCCTCTTGGTCTGAATCTCACCTTCCACCAATTTTCGTTTTGTTTCCAACTCCACCTCGATAGAGGAAATCTTAGTTACTAGCGTGGCCTCCTGATTAGCCATAACCTGTTTAACGCCACCCTGCATGGTTCATCAGAGTAATCAGAAAACAAAGGTATTTCTCAGTAAAGGATGGAAAGATAGTTTACTTTAGTGTCAAAACTTACGATCTCCTTGCTTTCAAGCTTCCCCTGTAATAGCAGTAGTTCTTCCTCTTTCTTGGTAAGCTCACATTCCTTTTTTATTACGGCCTGTGAAAAGACACGACAATTGGGTAAATAAATTCTTCAATATCTTTCATCAGAAAAGGCTAATATACATAATAAGCTCAGTATAGAAGAAGAGAGAAATAGGCTCACTTCCTCTCTTGCAGATATAGGCTTAAGTTTCAGCTCCAGATTGTGCTTTTCCTCATTCAGGGCTTTAACGTCATTCTCCAAATTTAATTTAGCATTGTCTAAGTCTTTCTCGCGTCTGTTCAGTTCTTGAGATCTGTTAAATATAAAATCTTCCCTCTTATTGAGCAAAGCCTGAGCATCAAGTAACTCTTCCTGCGACCGCTGTAGAGTTTTCAGCCTTTCAGATAAAGATTGTTTCTCCAGATGGATCTCTTTCTCTTTAGCTTCACAACTGACAGATTATAGAAAATGCTAACTTAATCATGTGCATGAGGAAAAGAATAGCACGTGTGCCTCCATAGAGGATATCATCAAGCAATTATCTTTTCCTACCTAGAGTCCTAGACTACCTAAAATATGATCATTCCCTTAGTTGAAAGGAATGAAACAATTGAATCTTTTGGTGTGGAAAATTCACATAGTTACAGATAAGTGTCAATTTCATGAATGCCGTTTTATCCTTTATTTTTTAGAGATAAGATAGAAATCTTTTAATCAACTAACTTCAGCACCAAGTGGGTACTGAAAAATATGACAAAATATATATGACTTTCATTCCTTTAAGTAAGCAACTAATCTATGAAATTCAGTCCGCAGTCAAAATTATTTACATAAAGTCTTCCTACACCAAAATACATATTCTGTAAACATCTAATTTTTTCAGAAGACTCAAGTAAATATTTATCCGCAACAAATGTCTATGATTTTTTTTTCCAACCACACTGGGCAGGCAATCCTATAAATAATACTTCAAAGAGAATAGCATATTTTCCTTTTCTTTTCTTTTATCCTAACAACCGACAAATCCGTTTCCTAGATTCGGAACTCAGTGGATAACGGGCACATCCCTCTACCCTTCTCCACTTAAATAGCAGATGTGCGTCTACCACATATACCGGGCTGTACTACCTTTGCCATTGAACCAAAGTCCTGGCGAGTTTGAAGAGAATATCATCTTAGTGAACAAGGTACAATACATGCAAGCAGTTGAACCTGAGTGGTGTTTCTCAGTCTAGAATCCTTTTTTTTAAAAGAAGAAGCTAATGGTCGAGTAACAATAACTACTAGGAAAACATGAGCCCAGCACACATCAAACCACATTACAAATAGAAGAACATCCTTATCAACTTTAAGCACATACTTTGACTTGAATGATAATGTCTGTCTCCTAAGATCATCTTCTCGTGCCTCAACTTCACGTAATTTTCTTTCTGCACTACGCTGAAAAAGGCTGGCTTCTGCTTCCAAGGATTCTGCTTTACGCAACTTTTCCTCTGCATCAGCGTATTTCTTCTGAGCATCCTCCATCATGCTTCGTGCTTCAGCCAATTTAATTTCAGATGCAACTTTTGATTCAGCACATTCTGCTCGCATCTCATGCAACGCTTTCTCAATCTGTTTAAAATTCAAAATATGTCAGCAAGATCATGAAAGAACAACTTGGGGAAGCAAACAAGCAGAGTAATCATACGTTTGCAACGCATTCTTTCTCAATCCCAAGAGCTTTCTTCAGATTATCTTCACGTTTCTTAGCTTCAGCCTCATCAGCCTGACGTGCAGCGCGTTCGCGCTTGTATAAGAATTCAGCTGACTCGGAAGCTGCTTTAAATTGTTCATTCTTGGAATCCCACTCCTTCCTTTCCAGGATGAGAAGACCCATCTGATATTGATGGTCATACAGCTACATCCAGTACAGAGATGCCATCATGAACCAAGTTAGCCAATAAATTGAAAATACCAAGGTGCAATATAGACTTTGATATTTATTACATTCAAGCAATATTCCTAAAGGGGCATAAAGAACATTACTAGAATGGAACTTGGGCAAATTAAACAGTAGGTATGCCCTCAACAAAAACGAGTACATATGACAATACTATGATAATAAATTCAACCGCCCCAAAAAAAGAAAGCAAAAAAAGACATAGCAGAATTTAAGGGGGTATATCATTAACCAATCAATACGCTGAGCCTTAGTCACAAACAAGTTGGGTCTAGTAATAAATCTTTAAAACGTAAAATAATAAAGTGTAAAATTAATTAACAGACCTCAGCTTCGAGTTTGGCAATATAGGCAATAAGAGCTGCTTTATCTCTGCGTTTAATGGAGTCCTCATCAAACCCAGCTTCACGCAGTCGCTTCCATATGACTTCATCTGTCAAAGGGGTTCTTGAACTTGAAACCCTACCTGACGCCGAAACAAGCGTTCGATTCACCGGAGTCAAAGCCAGTCTCTCTGACCCTGGACTTGTCATTCTTGATTTCTCTACACTTTTGATGAAAATCAAAGATTCGACTTATCTTAATCAATTTGTTGAATTCTTGCCTAATAAGCCCCTTTACTTTCCCCTTCACAAGAACAATGCAGTTGATGGTATTGGTGGGGACTCCACACAAACTTTTTTCTGCTTTCTTCTTTTGCCTTTTTGCTATTTTTCTCACTTTCACTCACACTTGCTTTGTTGGCTCTGATTCTCTCTCTCTTTCTCTATGCAAAGTGGACTTGGCTGCTCCAACGTTTGACGAGTAATAATAATCGATTTGAAGTCTCTTGAAAATTTTACTGGTTTTTTGCTTCAACAAGACTTCAGTGATAAGCTTAGCCGACTCTCAACGGCGTCGTTTTATTAACGGTAAATTTTAGGTCGAGTTTACGGATGGCAAGTTTAAAAAAGGAAAAAGACTTTTTTATTACCTAAATTAGAAGCTAATTTTTGAAATTTAAAAGTGGGTTTAATTTAGAAATTTTTGGTTTGCGGATGGAACCTTAGCTGGCAACGTCTCCCATCCAGATTAGTGAGAGCAAATTTAATTTTTAATTATTCAAATCTTGAACTTCCGTTTGGCAACGGATTTTTCTAACTAGATTATACAATATGATATTAATCAATTACTATGAGTTTTGATACATAAGATCCCAAGTGGATTATTAAAGCTTAAGACACTAAAGTCAACCAAGTTAAATGAGGTAATTAACAGAACTATGACTTATTGCATGGATCTACTCTTTCTTTTTTTAACTTTAGATAATTTAATTTAAGTGTAAAGGAAAAAGTTTGCTACGTCCTTTTACTTTTCCAAAAACCTCATTCAAATTCAAATTTACTGTAAGTTGAGAAGTTAAGAGGAAAAGTTAAGAACTTAGTTCAATACAAAACAAAAGATTCCTTGAAAACGTATACTTTATAATCATTGTAAAACAGAAAATTATAAGAAGTTACGATTTCACCGAGTATACATAAAGTTTAAATGCTTCACTTTTAACCATGCCAATCCACATTAAGTTTATGATTACTCAATTACATTTGTGATTTGACCAATACACAGATGACCCAAGTTCGGAAAATTACAAATATTCCGAATTTAGTACTCAATTACATTTGACCAATACACAGGTGACACAAAGTGAATATAGTAAATCACTTAGCTAAAAAACAACTATACATGAGATACTTATATTAGGTATTTCAGGTTTACAATATATCCCCAAATGTACAAATCTGATTCTTTGTCTTGAGTTAAGCACATCTAATTATTTTGTGATAACTTGCAATCAGATTCAAAACCAAGGTCATAGTTTGATCTAATACCATTAGTAATGTATTTATATAGATGCATTAACTACAATATAATGATTTGCTGGCAAACATGTGCTTCTTGCATAACTTTTAATCCAGATGGACCAGATCGTTTATTGAACAGGGCAACGTTAAGCATTGTTCCTTCTCTTTATTATTTTGCTTTGAGTTGAGAGTGGCACGTTGAGTCGTTGAGATTTAGAACCCGTTTGGACATAAGAAATTTTTTTCCTTTTTTTCAAAAAATTTTTAATTTATTTCGAAATCAGCGTTTGTTCATAAAATTTTCAATTTTCACTTGAAGATGCATTTTGGAAATTTTCGAAAATTTGAAAAAATTCAAAAAGCTTTTTTTCAAAATTTTCACAACTCACTCACAAAACTTCAAAAACAACCCAAAATTATATTCATGTCCAAACACAACTCTAATATAAATTTCAAATATCACTTTCACTTGAAAATTTTTTTCCCCCTATTTTGAAATTTTACAATTCTTATGTCCAAACGCCCACTTAGTTTCCCTGCAAATTGGTCAAAAATACACTATCCGTACCGAGATTTCACTATATAAGTACTGAAACAGACCTATTCAATATCTCTGTGGATAAGAGGGAAAAATAAAAGAAGAATTAACCCAAATAGCCACCCACCTAACCGCTTAAACTAAAAATAGCCGGTGGAGGTATAATATATGCATAATTTATGTATTATATGTGTATATTTATGTATAATAAATGTATAATCTATGTATATGGCTAGAAAAAGTAAACAATGAATATGACCGGCTATTTGTGTAAAGATAGAAATTCTTTGCCTTACAGGAAGCTAATTAATTTCATTAGGCTGACCAAATGAGACTCAAACAACTTTTACTCGAGTAAAATATTTTGTTGTGATATTCACTAGTTCCTCCATCCTAAAACGAATAACACGACTCAAAATACGAGAAAAACATTTACTAAGGGTAAACTCAAACCACTTTCTCCGATTATTTTTGAAAAGTATAATTAATAAATTCAGAAACTACATAAAAATACTATAAATTTTGTTGCTCAATTAAATTTTTTAAAGGAATGTTTGAAAAAAATTGGTTGTAGTAAAGAACCGTTACTCAAGTTCCAATATAATAGTAGTAGCATAAAACAAAGGGACAAAAGGAGTCCTAGACTATGCAATGATGTAACAAAGGAAGTAAACATAACAAAGTCTTTAAATCCCTACATACTTTTCCAGCAGATGCTTGGCACTAAGAAGTAGGAAGAAAATACTTCTCTTATTTCGGAAATACCTGTTCAAGGTAACAGTTTGTTAATGCTCTAATATGTTACCTTTGATAGTTACCACAAGTGATCATATGATGATGGAGAGAAAAGGCATTTCAGTTCCATATGCTGCACCAGGACCGATGATTAATCCCTTGAAAGTAATATGTAGAATGGTAAAAACACTGAGGCATTTGTAAAAGGTGGTTTCTCATGTTAGCAAAGGCAAGTACAATTTGCCAGTTTTCTGGTGAATGAAAGATATTATTATCTACATGCTGAAAGTTGACTTCTTTTCATCATAGTACTTGTCCAACCAACCCCTTATCAGCTTAATCTCACTTGACCTTTGCTCCAGAAGCCAATCAGGATCTGAAGCTGTTCCTGCACGCAGATCCAAGTGATGGGCACCTAAACATAAACAAAAAATTCAGGTATCATGTTGTGGTGAAGTGAACTGCTCTTGTCTTGTGGTTTTCAGACAATTACCAATGTTATATAGAAACATATACATTGATGTCAAAGCCATTGTATTCGTTGAACATCTATAAACAAAAATGAACTGAATCCTTGGACCCAAGCTAGTCAAAGGGACAGAAAGTTGATTATGATCTTTTTTTATCAGTAGAAAGTTGATCACAAATTTTTTTATGACGGTGGTGTCCATGCCAGCTTGTGCACCTCGACTATGCCACCGGATACCTCTACATCACCAGCACAGCTAGCAAGTTGATCACGATCTTATGCTCAAGCAATGGCCCATCAACTAGCAAACATTCTTCTGCTACCTCAATCTCAAAACCATGAACTTCCCAAAACAAATATGAAGTATAACAGGAAGTACAAACACAAATGATAATATAATTGGTGGAAGAGAAAACCAAAATCCAAGAGGAACTAAGAAGGTAGTTCCTTCTCTCAGAACAGATGATTTCCTCCAGGGGTTGGAGTGCCCTCTATAGGGGCTTTCTATTACCCGCAACTTCATCAAGTTGAATTATTAATAGACCCTCAGAGCCTAAATGGCAAGTTGCTCACTAGCTATAAATGTGAAAGAGGAAAGCAGGCAGCCATCAAATTTTTATTGCCAAAGTGTAAAACAGAAGAATCCTTTAAAAAAGAAAGCAAGTGTTTGAAATTGATTGTCATTCTTACTGAAAAACATGTTCGCTTAGGTACTTAAGATGGTAGCCATGTGCTTATCCCAACCTCAGACAGTAACTGAAATTAATAAATAAGGAAAGAA
The DNA here is from genome assembly GCF_000390325.3 of Nicotiana tomentosiformis. NCBI lineage: Eukaryota > Viridiplantae > Streptophyta > Magnoliopsida > Solanales > Solanaceae > Nicotiana > Nicotiana tomentosiformis. Next base: position 107,592,606 of record NC_090813.1, on the reverse strand, counting down.
AAGAAGAGATTGGTTATAATTGGTATCAATCAGGATTGACTGAAGAAACAATGAGAGGATCAGCAGGGGCGGAGCCACCTTATGGGAAGCGGTGTCACATCGTCGGAAAAATTTATTAAATGTATGTATATAGACATAAGTAAAACCAAATAATACGTATAAACCAAAACGGGTGACACCGCTTATAATGTAATGGCTCGCTGGTCTGGTGGTAAAGCGCTTCAAATACTTTGCTGAGGTCAAGAGTTCGATTCCGTTTGGCAGCATGCTTATTTATTTATCGTTTTGGAGGCTTTATTTATTAAAATATAATTTGTAATTAGTGAGGCTTGAACCACTGATCTCTAACAAAATTAAGGAACAACAAAAACCCATTGAGCTAGAATCCATTTGTTTGTCAAGTAGACAATAAATATGGTCAAATCATTCTTGAAATAAGACATATTAGTACTATTTCTAATGAGACTATCATTGATACATTTCAAAAAATAAAAATCACCATAGAGAGTTAGAGTAATGTTTTGAATTTTGTGTTTACTTTCAATATGATGTCATTATAGTAGTTATTCATTTGTTCACCTTTTAAGAAATGTGACAATGGTTACAAAAAATTCTGCGTACGTCACAGAGAGGATGAGGTCACATGCACTTTATCACATCAACTTAGCAGACAGAAATAACGACAACCGCATTCACTCATTGCTTGCTTATGAGAAAAGACAGTGCATTGGTACACCGTTACTTATATCAAAAGAGTAATGAGAATGAGAAATTATTTAAAATGCAGTCAGAGAATTACCTTTCTCAGTAGTCAAAGCAACTATAGTTTTTGACACATTCTCCAGAACACTACACAAAAAGTTTTGACATATAAGTTTAGTAAAACCTTTTTGATTGAGTTTCCATAGTCTACAAAAGAAACTAAAGAAAAAAGACTACCTGCCACCACTCCAGGGATCTAGCAGGCCATTTGAGAATATGATGTTACTCCCAAATGCTTTTAGCGCACTCTTGAATGCCTTCAATGCAAGATAGAAACAACACATAACTCAAACAAGGAAGCTGAAAGAGAATTAAAATCGAGAAACTAAGCAGTTTAGAACCATTACTACATTCTAGACTCTATACAAGGTCCTGCACACTGCACATGAAATGCCACTTTATTCCATATTCTATGCATTTTCCAAATAATGAAACTTATAGTAAACTGAGCAATTTAAACATAAAATAAGTATTTAATCCTTATAAAATTTTAAAAAAATATTTTTCCATCAAAAAGATTTAAAAAATTCAAAATTGTTATTCCCCTTCATATTCTATCCACACCTACAAGAACATGAACCTGTCATAAGCTCTTCTGAGTGAATAGACCACGTGATCTAGACCTCAAAAGCTCTTACTTTTACCACTACACACGGTATACATAATTTTCATGGAACTCTAAAGGATATACAGAACGGTGACAAAGTTTTTGCACATTGTCATACATGTCCACCAAATTCAGTTGTTATCCATGTCGGCCTCGGTTTGACATGAAAGTCTTTCAAGCACTGCTCTTCATTCGACGTTGGGTCATAATAGAACTCTGGAAACATACTAGTCGTCCTGTTACTTGCCATAGGCATAACCATCTCAGTGCATGCCTGTAGATATTTTACAAAAGATGAAAGCAACTTAGTTGGAAGGAATTTTTGTAGGAGTGCATCCTTTTATGACTGAACTCAAATTATGAACAACAGAGCAAGAGCGCGTATATTTATCATCACTATACCTGCCAATCCCAACCACCCATACCATGAGGATCATCGTCCAGATTGAAACAGTCAACTGTCCCAGTGTAATTATAATAGACATTAATTCCTTCAAATATACGCTGCAGGACACTAGCACCATCAGGCAAACTATCAATCTTCCTACATACCTGAAAGCAAAGAGGTTGGAAGGATATTATTCACAGGAAAGAATTGACTACTTGTTGATCACCATGCAGGGAAAAGACATCTGCTATTCGCTACACTGCATCAATTTTAACGCGAATGCTTTTCCTCAAAAAGATGGCTTCTGCATGAGCATTCATTGTAATCTTGAAAATACCAGGTAGCTTCATGGAGAGTATAAGGTCCAGTGCTAACCTCTTTTATGGGACTTCCAGGTAAAGGCATCAAGAAGTCGGTAGGATAGGGGTAGTTGGCCATTGCCAAGTAACTATAAGCAGATTCTAACCAGTTAGACAAGCCGTCAACACTATCCAGCTTCCTGCCACTCACAAAGTAGGATCAAATTGCCTCAACTTGCAATTTGAATATTGAAATTCTAAAAGTCAATGGCACTGTTAGCTAACAAAACAGCTAAGGGTGGTGCCATAGGCATCTTACCTACAGAGGTGGAAAGTCTTTGTCAGTTGTGCAAGTCCACCATTTATCTGTCCTACCGAGTTAATCACATCCCAAGACTCTTTGATAGTGTTAAAGCAACTCATACTCTCGCCCTGCAGAAGGTGATACAGCATAGATGTCATAAATGCTAATCTAGCTGGAGCTTTGGAATTGAATCACAAGAACTAGATTAGTGAAGGACCCCTGTCCTAATTTGGCAAGGCAAAATATGGATCAAATCGGCGTGATTGGATTTTTTCGCCAAGTGCATACTAGATCCAATTTACGTAGTTGAGATTAATATTAATGTGAATTAAATATCAGTACTGAAGTGAATGACGTAAAACTTTGTAGTGGTTTGTAATTCTATTTTATAGTTTATAATTAACAATTGACAATAGTTTTATACATTGAATATTTACATAGATTAATATGCTCTAAATTTGAATTATAGGTTAAATTTCCAAACTATGATCAAGTGGACTCCTGCTTATCTCCAAATCCTAGGCAAATAAGATTTGGAGGCATGATAGTATTCAATTGCACAAAAGTTGTGCAGAAATAGTAAGAATTGTGCATGCCATCCAATTTTTGACACGTGGCGAGATTACTCTACTACTCTATAAATGGACGCTAGATAAGTGTCTACACTTAACAAATTCAAATCAATGAAATGAAGGAGACTAAACCTAAGAGGATTTCCAAAAAAACGAACATATTCCAATAAGACTATAAGAGAACTTATTTGGTTAAAATTTGTAGTATCAAATAAGATCTGATCCTACTCTGGAAGTTTCCCAAATAGATACTAGTAGTAAATTTTAGATGTCACTAGAGATAGAAACTCAGTCGTACAGACCTTGAAATCATTGGAGACAATGTTATAAAAGGTTTCAGGTGGCACAAGATCTTCAAACTGAAGAATTGGTGCAGAAGAAGCAAGTGCACCAATGGAAATATGGGGATATTTGAGCCTCATCCAAGCTGCAAGCACTGTTTCAAATAGAGAAAACCTCTAAGTGAAGCACAACTCAAAAGATTGATTAAAAATAAGTGTGCAGAACACATGTTAACAGACTAAGAATAACTAATGTAGTAAACTACTAAATGCTACAGTACTTACTTCCACCATAGGATCCACCAAATAACACAACAGGGCATGCCTGTGCAGATAAATTCCTTTTAAGCTCAGTGATTAACACGGCATAATCAGCTAGTGCTTGTTCAGCTGTTAGATAAGATAAAGTGGTAGCATTCTTATATGCTTCTTCCTTACTTCCAAACGGCATTGACTCCCCATAGTATCGGTGCTGCAAAAACCAAATTAAAACAATTCATCAATTATCAACATCTTAAGCAAGTCTACTGATTACAAATAGTCTACAGTGTTAGAATTAAATGTATAATTACCTCCGGGAAGATAACCATGGCACCGAAACGAGGGGCAATTTCCCAGACGAAGCCGGTATTCGCAGCGAACCATTCAATACCACCTTCATTCCCACAGTAGAGGAAGATGGGGGCCAAGCGAGAGGGACCCATCCAGTGTTGGGTATTAATTAGGTAACGCTGTGGAAACGAAGGTAGATCAGCGAAGCTGAAGTGATCCAGCTTCTGCTGAAAATATTTGGTCTCGTACTCGTACTTTGGGGCTTTACTTTTAGCAGCAAGTGGAAGTGTTTTGCTTGAGCTCCAGAAATTGCTAAGATAGCGAGCACCATTCTTTGAAGGTTGTTGGATAGCTGATGCTTGCCATAAAAATGAGATAATCAGTATGAGAAGAGGGTATATAAATGGCGGAGGAGTTGCCATGTTGCCGGAGGCTTTGTTTTCGGACAATAAAGGAATGGATACACCAAACTCACAGTTAAATTCCGTTGAGGGATCGTTTGCCAACTATTTTCAAACATATTAAGAAATTTGCTTATTAACAATTAACCTTATTTTGCTTATTGTAAATATAATAATTAAATTAATCATATTAACCTTAATTTACTTATGGAAAATATAACAAACTACTCCTAGGCTCTTTGCTACAAGGGCAACTTTAGAAGAAAAAAAAAGCTAATTACTTCTTGATATCTTTGATTTTGAACCACAAAAAAGCTAAAAAATGACTTAAAGTGAACTGGAGGAAGTAGAAAAAATAATGCAAGCAATATCTTTGTACATTGTTAATCCATTATTGGGTACATTGTTCATCCTATTTGGTATTATGTACATAACAAACCATGGTACTAGCAATGCAAGAATTTTTGATACTTGTATAAGTATGGTTAAAGATATAATTGTCCCTCAAATCCCCCAGAGTGTACCAAAGTTAAAGAATGTGGAGGGTATTGAAGAATGTGGAGGGTATTGATTCAGAAATAGTGTAGGAGATTAAAATAACTAGTTTTAGGGTACGCGTTTTGCGCGTGTACCCCATCTCGATGAGTGTGTGTGTATATATATATATATATATATATATATATATATATATATATATATATTCATTTAGCCTAAATGATAGGCTAAATATTATTGTATTGAACTTATGCATACTAGTCTATTCTTAAAGCATGTTTTGTTGCTAATTTTATACTGCATCACCCAATGGTTCTAAGGTTGAGACTGTAGAGCCCAGGCAGTTTAACAGTCCAGGCAATAAGCCTTAGTTATGGTAATTTATAAATTTCTTTGAGTGATAAAAACTCTCTAAATGCTTTAATATTAAGTATTAAGCTTCATGGTTATGATTATATGCCAGGAACAGAAGTTATATGTATATGTTATAGGATTTATTACAAACCTTTATATACTTTGAATCCTATGTGCAAAATTATGGATTTCAAAAATAAAACTATTCTTATAGAAACTAATTTTGGTAAATCTAAGATTACTACCAGAAGACCTATTAAGTGGGATAAACTAGATTTTCCCAGGAAATGGGTCATAGAGGAGGCAATAGCCCCTCGAAATGACACTAATAATGAAATAACATAAGTTGAACAAACTTCTGATGGAACTGTTAAAATCAGGTTCAATGAACCCGATCAAAAAGATAATATCAGTTATTCATCTAGATTAACTAGATCAAATTCCTCTTATATTTCACCTGTTGATTATACTGTAGATTTCTCATCAAGAGCATCTACATCACAGATTAGGGAAAATAATTGAATAGATGTCATAAAAATTGGTAATGATAATATTGTTAGTGCTATTCCAGATCCAATTGAATACGAAATGGATTTTTCAAATGGTTAAAATGGATAGAAACCAAATAGATTTTAGTCAGGGTTCACCGGCAAGAAAAATAATTTCTGAAGAATTTAAAAAACTCAGATGGGAACTTTTCAGAAATTAGTTTTTTGATAATTTTGATAAAAAATAATAAAATTCTTTCAAGATAATTTTTATAATGATATTAGTGGTCACAACAAAATAATTACTTTTGTGCTATGGTTCATGTCTAAATATGTTGATTGTTATATTTCCATGATAGAAAGAGATTATAAGCTCAACAATGGTGAAATTACTAGATCTGTTTTCCCCCCCACAGACATTATTTTAAATGGGAGAAAAAGATAAAGTAATTTATTGTCACGATCCAAAAATCTCACCACATGCGTCGTGATGGCACCTGATCTCTAAGGCTAGATAAGCCGATTTCAGTTACATTTTTGAAGCCATTTTTTTTAATTAAATAAGTAATCAAAACTAACAGCAGAACAAATATAAAAAAAATACAACCTCCCAAGACTGGTAGTAGTCACGAACTCTAACTGAATACATGCAATGATCACGAGGACCGAATATGCAATATTGTTTGATTATAAATTAACAGTACAATGAAATGAAATGACCCCAAGGGACTGCGACGACCAAGCAGCTCTACCTTGAATCCTTACGATCCCGCTTTAACTCTGTTCAAGTCCGATATCTCCAATACCTGACTCTGCACAAAAATGTGCAGAAGTGTAGTATGAGTACACCACAATCGGTACCCAGTAAGTATCAAGACTAACCTTAGTGGAGTAGAGACGAGGTACAGTCAAGACACTCACTAGTCTAATAACATGTGCAATATAATATACAAAATAGTAGGAAACAAATAACAATAAGGGCAACATAAAACAACAAGTGATGTGCACAGTAAGACAATAAAATTACCATTAATATCGTTCAACAATTGATAAATACAATTATACCCAATTAAATCAAGTTCTTCAATTAAATATCTTTCACACATAATTCTTACGAATAAAACTCTTTTTCAAATATAATTTCCTCAAATAAACATCTTTCGAATAAAACAATTCTTTTAATAAATATCTTAAAATATAATTTTCTCAAATAAACATCTTTCGAATACAATTCTTTCGTATAATTCTTTTTGAATAAAAATCCTTCCAAATAAATATTTTTGAATATAATTCTTTCGATTAAAGAGTCACCATGTGATACCTCATTTCAAAATCATAAAAATACAGGTCTCAATCCATTTTTATATTTTTCGTAAACACGGATCTCGGCCTTTTTTTATATTTTCACGATACCTCGTGCCCATAATTAAATCATCATATTTTTTCGACACCTCGTGCCCTCATTTCATATCACAACTGCACGGACAATTCACGTGCCAAATATCCTCATTATTTACTCACGGCACCTCGTGCCCACATTTTATTTTATAATCCGCCTGGCAATAACCACAGACTCTCGATTTCAACATAAATCAGATTGTTATCAATTTACCAACAACAAGACAAATTGCACAAGGTATAAAAGTAAATACAAGAAAATCACAACATCATATGAAAATCATCAACACCACAAACCCACATCATTACTTATCGTCCCTGACAATAGCCACCCTTATCGCTCCTATTGCCACCCTTATCACTCCTATAGCCACCCTTATCGCTCCGCCCAGACAATATCAATAGTCACCCTTATCGCTCCTATTGCCACCCTTATCGCTCCGCCCAGACCATATTCCAACAAACACAACCACAGTGAAATGCCACCCTTATACCCACATAATATCAACGATGAAATGCCACCCTTATATCCTCATAATAATAATTAACACAACACAACAATTTACACGAAAAATTATTACGGCAACATAACAAAATCAATATATATCACAATTTGCCCAATGGCTACAACCAAATTCCAAAGCTACAACCAAGTCAATTAATTTCACAAAAAATAGCCAAAATCTCCACACAATGTGTACAACACCCCAAAATAATCAATAGAGATAGAAATTACTCAACATAAAACAAAGTCTTCATTAAATTTAAATTTTCAATAATTATATAAACACCTCTTCTTAAGCTCATTTAATTAATTATTTGCAGAGGAAAAATCTATAATGAAATTAAATTTCAATAATTATCAAACCAACAAATTCACGAAATTACATAAATAATCAAGTAACAATCACATCAAATTGTCATATAACAACAGATTCAACAACAACAAGGATTTAGGCACGACAAATAGATGATTAAATATATACCAACAATTATCCAATTTACCACACAATATACTCAAGACTTTAACTCAATAAAATTTACACATATAAGCCGATTATGTACTCGTCACCTCGCGTACATGGCTTTTCACATTTCACAAATGGTACATAAGACTCGATGCCTAATGGGTAATTCCCCCACTCGAGGTTAAGCAAGACACTTATCTTTTTGAAGTTATGCCGATATTACAAAATCATCTTTTTGCTTGAATTGACCTTCGGACCGCTCAAATCTAACCAAATTAATTGTATAACTTTATTAAAATTCATCAAAAATATTTCCGTATAATAATACGTCGACTTAAAAATTTATTCCAAAAAAAGTCAACAAAAGTTAACACAGGGCCCGCCCCTCGGAACCCGATAAAATTTTCATAAAATTCAAACACTCATTCCGATACGAGTTCAACCATACCAATTTTATCGAATTCCAATAACAACTAGACCTCCAAATCTTAAATTTTTGTTTTCACATCCCTAAGTTCAAACTCCCGATTTACACCTCAAAAATATGTAATCTAATCAGATTATTCACTGATAATTCAATATTATGGAGTAGAAATGATCACAAGGGACTTACCTCAAGTTTTCCCATGAAAACCTTGCTCACAAATCATCCACCCCGAGCTTGAAATGCCCAAAAATGGCAAAAGCTCGGAACCTCTCTGTTTTTGTATTGTCCAGGGGTTTTATCACCCGCGGTGATTTCTTCGCACCTGCGACTTCGCACCTACGGTAAAACTTTTCGCACCCACGGCTTCGCACTTGCGATGGATTTCTTCGCACCTGCAGCTTCGCACCTGCGATGGATTTCTTCTCGCTTGCGGCTTCGCGCCTGCGATGGATTTCTTCGCGTGAATTTTTGTTAAAGTCTTGATTTCATTAATTAGATTAGTCTATTGCGGTTGTATTTATGATATGTAATTATTTTTGTCTAGATTTGGGTCATTTGGAGTCGGATTTTTGTGGAAAAGGCATTGTTACCGATTGATTGAGATTGGTTCGAGGTAAGTGTCTTGCCTAACCTTGTGTGGGGAAAAGTCCCTTAGGATTTGGTACTGTCGTGATATGTGAGCGTCGTGTACGTGAGGTGACGAGTACGTACATGGGCTATTTGTTGAAAAACCCGATTTATTTTACTGAGTAGCAACCAGTTTTTACTTTAATTTGAGTTATACTGTTTAAATGAGTATTAGTCTGTTTTATTTTTAATTGAGTTATTCTAACATGCGTAGTTATCCTGTTTAGTCTAATATCGCATGTCTACGTGCTTTAACTGCTTATTTGAACTCTGTGAAGCAAGCCTAGTTGATTTCCAGCTTTTCCTTGTTCTTTATCAGTCTTAATTGTAGAATTCTTGTTGTTAACTATGGTATTTATCGGTTGAGCTGTGTGTTTACTTTTGATACTACGAGGCGGTTCCTCGGGAGTTCTCCATGCATATTTACTTTGAGACTACGAGGCAGTTCCTTGGAAGTTCTCCCTGCACATTTACTTTTGAGACTACAAGGCAGTTCTTCGGGAGTTGTCCCTGTATATTTACTTTTGAGGCTACGAGGCGGTACCTCGGGAGTTCTCCTTGCACATTTACTTTTGAGACTATAAGGCAGTACCTCGGGAGTTCTCCTTGTATATTTACTTTTGAGACTACGAGGCGGTACCTCGGGAGTTCTCCCTACATATTTATTTTGGGACTACGAGACGGTATCTCGGGAGATCCCCTGCTGTTTATCCCTGTGTGTTGCATTGTTATATTGTTGTATTTCCTTTTGTTAAATTCTAGTCTCTTATTATACTGTATATTCTCCTGCTTTATTTATTATATACCAGTGGGCCTGACCTGACCTCGTCACTACTCGACCGAGGTTAGGCTTGACACTTACTGGGTACCATTGTGGTGTAATCATGTTACTCTTCTGCACATATTTTTGTATGCAGATCCAGGTGCTTCTTATCAGCCCCGCTACTAGCTGAGAGTGTTTGCTGTTGTACGGAGACTTCAAGGTATATCTACCATGTCCGCAGACCTCGAAGTCCCCCTCTATTCTCTCTTATGTCATTTACCTTCCGTACTTCTTTTGTTAGACTCTGGTGTATAGAGATACTAGTTTCCTTCTGTAGCTTGTGACTTATGATGTTCCGGGTTTTGGGAAAAGCTGTTTACGTCTAGCGTATTAGTTATTGTACATGCCGAGTGGCATTGGTATTAGTTATTCAGTTATCCACTGTTATTAGTTGCCAAGTTTTACTTTCATTTTTTTGTTATATTTATGCAATTTGTTAGGCTTACCTAGTCGTAGATACTATGTGTTGTCACGACATTATACGGAGGGAGTTTGGGTCGTGACAAGTTGGTATCAGAGCTTTAGGTTCATAGGTGTCGTGAGTCACAAGCCGGTCTATTAGAGTCTCACGGATTGGTACGGAGACGTCTGTACTTATTTTTGGGAGGCTATGGAACTGTTAGGAAAAATTATACTTCTTTGATTCCTTGTCATGCGAAATCTGATGACCAGGCACCCGTGCCCCCTGCTAGAGCCGCAAGAGGCCGAGGCCGGGTAGAGGTCGAGGACGTCCACGCGGTGCAGCCAGAGCACCCGCGCGAGCTATTATAGAGGAGCCCCCAGTAGCTCCAGCTGGAGGGCAGGCACCTGAGGTGCCTATTGCTGCACCAACTCTCCAGGAGACTCTAGCCCAGTTTCTGAGCATGTTCAGCTCCTTAGCTCAGGACAGGTTGATTCCACTTGCTCCTGCCACATCTCAGGCCGGGGGAGGAGCACAGACTCCCATCGCCGGTACTCTAGAGCAGCGGGCTCAGGTCGACCAGGCCCCAGAGTTCATCCCTATCCAGTCAGTAGCTCCGATTCAGCACGAGACTAGGACAGCCGCTTCTGAGGCGGAGCAACTCAGACTTGAGAGGTACAAGAAGTACCACCCACTTACCTTCAGCGGATTGGCTACATATGATGCTCAGGGTTTTCTGGAGGAGTGTCATCGTATTCTTTGTACTATTGGCGTAGCGGAGATGAGTGGGGTTTCTTTTACCACCTTCCAGCTTAGAGGAGCAGCCTATCAGTGGTGGCGTGCTTATGAGTTGAGTAGTCTGGACGAGGCAACTTCACTTACATGGACTCAGTTCTCAGACATATTTTTGAGAGAGTATGTCCCTCAGAGCCTCATGGACACATGGCGCGTGAAGTTTGAGCAGCTGCGCCAGGGTGCTATGACTGTGTCAGAGTATGTAGTTCATTTCAGTGATTTGGTCCGACATGCACCGGCCTTGGTTGCCATAGTTCGAGAGAGGGTTCGTCGGTTTATTGAGGGACTCTACCCTAGTATTTGGATTAGTATGGCCAGGGAGTTGGAGATGGATATTTCTTATCAGTAGGTTGTGAGTATTGCCAAGAGATTGGAGGGCATGATTGCCCGGGATAGAGAGAAGAGAGAGGCCAAGAGGTCTCGAGAGACTGGTTCTTATTCTGGTGCTCGTGCCCCAACAGTTCTCCGTGGTAGGGGTTATGTGAGTCGCCCCGTTCATTCAGCTCTTCCAGTCGCCAGTGGTATTCTGGTCCCTTCTAGGCCCTAGGAGCCTTATTATGCGCCGCCAGTATCTAGTGTGCCTCCTGTTTGGGGTGATTTTAGCGGCCAATCCAGCAGACATGGCCCGAGTCAGTCACAACAGCCACGCCCTCTGATGGATTATTTTGAGTGTGGTGACACCCGCCATATGTTGAGGGATTGACCCAGACTTAGAAGGGGTGCACCTCCATAGACTTCTCAGCCACCACGTGTTCCACAGGGTCCTCAAGCTATGATTCCAACACCAGCTACCGCCCCACCTACTCAGCCATCTCGAGGTCGAGGTCGAGGTCGCCCTAGAGGGGGAGGCCAGGCTAGATATTATGCTCTTCCGGCTCGTACCGAGGCAGCTGCTTCCGACATTATCATTATAGGTATTGTTCCGGTCTGTCATAGAGATGCATCAGTATTATTTGACCCAGGCTCTACATATTCCTATGTGTCCTCTTATTTTTCCCCGTATTTGGGCATATCTCGGGATTCTTTGAGTTTTCCTATTTATGTGTCTACTCCTGTGGGAGATTCTTTTCTTGTGGACTGCGTGTATCGGTCGTGTTTGATTTCTCTTAGTGGTTTTGAGACCAGAGCCGATTTATTATTACTCAGCATGATAGACTTTGATGTTATCTTGGGCATGGACTGGTTGTCACCCCATTATGCTATTCTTGATTGTTACGCTAAGACCGTGACGCTGGCTATGCCAGCTTTACCGCGATTTGAATGGAGAGGTACCTTAGAGTATACTCCAAGCAGTGTTATTTCATTTCTTAAAGCTCAACGAATGGTTGAGAAGGGGTGTGACGCGTATCTAGCTTATATGAGAGATGCCAGTATTGATACCCCTACAGTTGAGTCAGTTCCAGTAGTGAGGGACTTTCCAGATGTGTTTCCAGCTGATCTTCCGGGCATGCCGCCTAACAGAGATATTGATTTTGGCATTGATTTGTTGCCGGGCACTCAACCCATCTCTATTCCTCCATATCGTATGGCTCATCCTGAATTGAAGGAGTTGAAGGAGCAGTTACAGGAGTTACTTGATAAGGGTTTCATTCGGCCCAGTGTGTCACCTTGGGGTGCTCCTTCCTTATTTGTGAAGAAGAAGGATGGTTCTATGCGGATGTGTATTGAATACCTCCAGTTGAACAAAGTTACAGTGAAGAACAAGTATCCATTGCCTTGTATTGATGATTTATTTGATCAGATACATGGTGCCACAATATTTTCCAAGATTGATTTACATTTCATCTATCATCAGTTGAAGATTCCGGAGCCAGATATCCAGAAGACTGCTTTCAGGACTCGGTATGGTCACTACGAGTTTCTTGTAATATCATTTGGGCTGACCAATGCCCCAACAACTTTTATGCACTTGATGCACAGTGTGTTCCAGCCTTATCTTGACTTATTCATCATTGTGTTTATTAACGACATTCTGGTGTACTCCCGAACTCGGGAGGATTATGAGCAGCACATGAGGACTGCACTTTAGACCTTGAGAGAAAAGAAGTTATATGCGAAATTTTCAAAGTGTGAGTTTTGGCTAAACTCAGTGGCATTTTTGGGTCATGTAGTATCGAGTAATAGGATCTATGTGGATCCGAAGAAGGTGGAAGTAGAGCAGAGTTGGCCTAGTCCATCATCAGCTACGGAAATTTGGAGTTTTCTTGGTTTGGCGAGGTATTACCTTCGATTTGTAGAGAGTTTCTCATCTATTGCAGCAACTATGACTAGGCTGACCCAAAAGGGTGCTCCGTTCAGGTAGACAGAGGAATGTAAGGAGAGTTTTCAAAAGCTCAAGACAGCTTTGACTACATCCCTAGTATTGGTATTGCCTACAGGTTCGGGGTCTTATAATGTATATTGTGATGCATCGCGGATCGGTATCGGTGCGGTGTTGATGCAGGACAGTAGGGTGATTGCCTACGCGTCCAGACAGCTGAAGGTGCATGAAAAGAACTATCATGTCCATGACCTTGAGTTAGCAGCTATTGTTCATGCCTTCAAGATTTGGCGGCACTACTTGTACGGTGTCCCTTGTGAGATTTACACCGATCATCGGAGTTTGCAGCATCTGTTCAAGCAGAAGGATCTTAATTTGCGTAAGAAGTGGTGGTTAGAGCTGCTTAAGGATTATGATATCACCATTAATTACCACCCTGGGAAGGCCAATGTGGTGGTCGATGCTTTGAGTCGCCGGGCAGAGAGTTTGGGGAGCTTAGCATATCTACCACCAGCAGAGAGGCCATTGGCATTGGATGTTCAGGCCTTAGCCAGCCAGTTTGTTAGATTGGATATTTTTGAGCCAAGTCGAGTATTGGCTTGTGTGGTCTCTCAGTCTTGTCTTTTTGATCGTATCAGGGAGCGACAGTATGATGACCCCATCTGCTTCTCCTTAAGCACACGGTCCAGCACGGTGATTCTAAGGAGGTCACTATTGGGAATGATGGTACATTGAGGATGCAGGGCAAACTATGTGTGCCTAATGTGGATGGTTTACGTGAGTTGATTCTCCTGGAGGCTCACAGTTCGCGGTACTCCATTCATCCGGATGCAGCGAAGATGTATCAGGACTTAAGGTAGCATTACTAGTAGAGGAGGATGAAAAAGGACATAGTAGAGTTTGTGGCTCGGTGTCTAAATTGCCAACAAGTTAAGTATGAGCATCAGCGGCCAGATGGATTGCTTCAAAAGATAGAAATTCCGGAGTGGAAATGGGAGTGGATCACTATGGATTTCGTTGTTGGACTCCCACGGACTCAGCGAAAGTTTGACGTAGCTTGGGTGATTATGGATAGGCTGACCAAGTCAGCTCATTTCATTCCTATGATGACTACTTATTCTTCCGAGCAGTTGGCTCGAATTTATATCCGCGATATTGTCAGGCTTCATGGCATACCAATATCTATGATCTCTGACCGGGGTACACAGTTTACGTCACAGTTATGGAGGGATGTGCAACATGAGTTGGGTACTCAGGTTGAGCTGAGCACAACATTTCACCCTCAGACGGACGGACAGTTCGAGCGCACTATTCAAATACTGGAGGATATGCTTTGTGCGTGTGTGATCGATTTTGGAGGTTCTTGGGAACAGTTCTTGCCACTTGCGGAGTTTTCCTACAACAACAGTAATTAGTCGAGCATTCAAATGGCACCGTATGAGGCTTTGTATGGTAGGCGGTGTTGGTCTCCAATGGGTTGGTTCGAGCCGGGCAAGGCTAGATTACTGGGTACAGACTTGGTTCAGGATGCCCTGGATAAGGTGAAGGTGATTCAGGATAGACTTTGCACAGCCCAGTCCAGACAGAAGAGTTATGCGGATCGGAAGGTTCGCGATGTTGCATTCATGGTTAGAGAGCGGGTCTTGCTCCAGGTTTCGCCTATGAAGGGCGTTATGAGGTTCGAAAAGAGGGACAAGTTGAGCCCAAGGTTCATTGGTCCCTTTGAGGTGTTGCGGCGAGTTGGGGAGGTTGCTTATGAGGTTGCCTTACCTCCCAGTCTAGCAGGAGTCCATCCAGTATTCTATGTTTCTATACTTCGGAAGTATCACGGCGATCCCGCTCATGTGTTGGATTTCAGTTCAATCTAGTTGGACAAAGATCTATCTTATGTTGAGGAGCCAATGGCTATTTTGGACAGGCAGGTTTGAAAGTTGAGGTCAAAGAACATTTCTTCTGTGAAGGTTCAGTGGACGGGTCAGCCAGTCGAGGAGGCAACTTGGGAGATCGAGCAGGATATGCGCAGCCATTATCCTTATCTTTTCACTACTTCAGGTATGTCTCTATGCTTGTTCGAGGATGAACGATTATTTTAAGAGGGGGATGATGTAACAACCCGACTGGTCGTTTTGAGAGTAATAGTCCCGATCCCCTATTAACTGCTTCCCCCCATATCTTTTTCTACTTACGTGACTTGTCAGGAGGTTTTGTTTTTGGTTTCGGAGTATTTTGGGACACTTATTCCCTAAACGGAAGCTTAAGCCTTAGGATTTTGACCGTAATTGGAACAATGTGAAGACGACTTCAGAATGGTGTTTTGTCGATTTTGTTAGCTCCGTTGGATGATTTTGGACTTAGGAGAGTGTCCGGACTGTGAATTTGAGGTGTGTAGCTGATTTAGGCTTGAAATGGCGAAAGTCGAATTTTTGAAGATTTTGACCTGTAGTGGACTTTTTGATATCGGGGTCGGATTCCGCAGAAGCGGACGGGATTCTGCGGGCGTGCACATGCAGGTGCGGCCCCTTCATCGCAAGTGCGGAGGCAGAGGGGAATAAGTGAATTGCGTAGAAGTGCTCATTCTTTGCACAAGCGCACGCGCAGGTGCGAGCCCAGGCTCCGCAGGTGTGGAAATGCCTGGGCAGTGTTTAAAAACGAAGGGCTTCGTGATTTTTGTCATTTTGGACTTTGCAAACTAGGTTTAAGGCGATTTTTGAGAGCATTTTCAAGAGATTTCTTGAGGTAAGTCCCTTGTGCTTATTTTTAATCAATAATCTTGCTTCCCCATTTATTTTTTCACCTAGTTAGTGTGTATTTAAGGTGGAATTTGGTATTTTGAGGCTAAGGATTTGAAGAGTTTGATTTTGGGTTTTGAGTGGTCATTCGAGGTCGGATTTTGATAAATTTGGTGTGGTCGGACTCGTGAGTGAATGGGCTTTCGAATTTTGTAATTTTTGCCTGATTGCGAGACATGGGGCAGGGTTGACTTTTTAGGATGGATTTTGGAATTTTTGTTAAAGTCTTGATTTCATGGAAAAGGCATTTGGAATATGTAATTATTCGTGGAAAAGGCATTATTACCAATTGATTGAGCTTGGTTCGAGGTAAGTGGCTTGCCTAACCTTGTGCGAGAGAAATCCCCTTAGGATTTGGTATTGTCGTGATATGTGAGCGTCGTGTACATGAGGTGACGAGTACGTACATGGGCTATTTTTTGAAAAACCCGATTTATTTTACTGAGTAGCAACCTGTTTTCCCTTTAATTTGAGTTATACCGTTTAAATGAGTATTAGTCTGTTTTCATTCTTAATTGTGCTATTCCAACATGTGTGGTTATCCTGTTTAGTCTAATATCGCATGTTTACCAGCTTTAACTGCTTATTTGAACTCTGTGAAGCATGCCTAGTTGATTTCCAGCATTTTCTTGTTCTTTATCAGTCTTAACTGTAGAATTCTTGCTGTTAACTTTGGTATTTATCGGTTGAGCTGTGTGTTTGATTTTGAGACTACGAGGCGGTTCCTCGGGAGTTCTCCCTGCACATTTATTTTTGAGACTATGAGGCCGTTCCTAGGGAGTTCTCCATGTATATTTACTTTTGAGACTATGAGGCAGTACCTTGGGAGTTCTGCTTGCACATTTACTTTTGAGACTACGAGGCGGTATCTCAGGAGTTCTTCTTGTATATTTACTTTCGAGACTACGAGGCGGTACCTCGGGAGTTCTTCCTGCATATTTATTTTGGGACTACGAGACGGTATCTTGGGAGATCCCCTGTTGTTTATCCCTGTGTGTTGCATTGTTATATTGATGTGTTTCCTTTTGTTAAATTCCAGTCTCTTATTATATTGTATATTCTCCTGCTTTATTTATTATACACCAGTGGGCCTGACCTGACCTCATCACTACTCGATCGAAGTTAGGCTTGACACTTACTGGGTACCGTTGTGGTGTACTCATGCTACTCTTCAACACATATTTTTGTGTGCAGATCCAGGTGATTCTTATCAGCCTCGCTACTAGCTGAGAGTGCTTGCTATTGTACAGAGACTTCAAGGTACATCTGCCGCGTTCGCAGACCTCGGAGTCCCCCTCTATTATCTCTTATGTCATTGACCTTCCGTACTTGTTTTGTTAGACTCTGGTGTATAGAGATACTAGTTTCCTTTTGTAGCTTGTGAATTATGATGTTTTGGGTTTTGGAAAAAGTTGTGTACGCCTAGCGTATTGGTTATTGTACATGCCAAGTGGCATTGTTATTAGTTATTCAGTTATCCACTGCTGTTAGTTGCCAAGTCTTACTTTCATTTTTTTTGTTATATTTCTGCAATTTGTTAGGCTTACCTAGTCCTAAAGACTAGGTGCCGTCACGACGTTATACAGAGGGAGTTTGAGTCGTGACAAAAATCCAATAAGCCTAATGCATGTTACAAATGTGGCAAAGTAGACCATTATGCTAGAGATTGTAAAGTCAAGGATAAGATCAAGAGCCTTGACCTAGATGATAATATTAAGGACTCTTTATACAAGATTTTGTTAAATTCTTCTCGAGAAAATTCACCAAAAAATAGTGATAGAGAAGATTCATCAACTGATGAAGATCTAAGGGTTCTAAATGAGGTAAATTATATTTCTTCAAATGATGAATGTGGAACCTGCAAACATAATCAAAATGATCAGTGTTGTAATAACAACACAGATGATGAGTTTTTTAATATTTATTCTCAATTCAAAGACTTAGAGGTCAATGTCTTGACCAATGATAATTTATTAGAACTTTTTAGGGTTATTAAGGACCCAGAGTTAAGGTCCCAGATAATTGATAAGGTGGACAATATTCAGGAAAATATTCCTACTAGTTAAGCGATTGAAGAAATTCTGTCTAAAAAGGGATCATATACAATGTCTGATATTAAAAGAATTTTGAGAGAAAAATCTCAGGCCATTGATAGACCAACTACTGTTCAAGATTTGAAAAATGAGATTAATAATCTCAAAAGAGAAATCTTGGACTTAAAGGCTTCTTATATAGCCTTAGACAAGAGAATCATCATATTGAAAAATTCTCATGTCCCTACAAGTCAAGAATTCAGTACTAATATTACTGAAAAAAGTTTTGATGATATTAATGCTAGTACCTCTAAGAATGAGGTAAAAGATGATTTTCTAGGAGCAGTTAATATGGCTGATGATGAATTTTTACAAAAATTTCAGCTATTTATTACTCAATTTTTTTTATAAAAGTTAATCTTTTAATTGGTTATAATTTCAAAAAAGAGTTTGTTACTTTATTTGATAGTGGTGCAGATTTAAATTATATTAAAGAAAGGATTATACCTTCGAGATATTTTCATAAAAATACTCATAAATTAAACAATGCTAGTGGTAATAGAATGAGTATTTCTTATAAATTACCTAAAGCTTATATTTGCCAAGAACAAGGTCTGTATACCAGAAAGTTTTGTTTTAATAAAAGACATTCACCAAGATATAATATTAGGTATCCCATTTTCCCACCACCTAATTCCTTTTATTCATTGGGATGCTCATAGTTTTACAGGAACTTTTAATGGGAAAAAGATTACTTTCGAGTTTATAACTCAACCAGTCCGAAGATTTTTGAATCAAATAATTTCTAAAAATATCACTGCAAAAACTAGACAAATTGATTTTTTTAAAAAATGAGATTTGCAGTCTTACTATTGAACATGATTTAAAAACCCCTAAACTCATTGAAAAAATTAATTTATTGAAAAATCAGTTTTCATTACAAATTTGTGGAGACCATCCAAATCAATTTTGGAATAGGAAAAAGCATATAGTTAGTCTTCCCTATGAAGAAGACTTTTCGGAGAATGATATTCCTACTAAGGCTAGGCCTTTCCAAATGAATTATGAATATTTGGAATTATGCAAAAAATAAATAGGTTCTTTGTTGCATAAAGGTCTTATCAGACCTTCAAAGTTTAAATGGTCTTGTATTGTTTTTTTATGTTAATAAGCATGCTGAACAGGAACGAGGAGTTCCAAAGTTAGTTATTAATTATAAACCCCTTAATAAGGTTTTAAAATGGATTAGATATCCAATCCCTAATAAAAAGGGTTTGCTGGACATATTACATGATGCCATAATATTTTTAAAATTTAATTTAAAATCTGGTTATTGGCAAATTCAGATATCTGAGTTAGATAGATATAAAACTGCTTTTAATGTCCCAATGGGCCAATATGAGTGGAATGTCATGCCTTTTGGATAGAAAAATGCCTCTTCTGAATTTCAGAAAATTATGAATGATATTTTCATGCTTTATACAAATTTTATAATTGTTTATGTTGATGATATGTTAGTATTTTCAAAAAATATTGAAAATCATTTTAACCATCTAGATCTTTTTAGAAAAATCATTATTCGGAATGGTCTGGTAATTTCTAAACCCAAAATGCATCTTTTCCAAACAAATATAAGGTTTTTAGGTCATAATATTGAAAAGGAAAAAATTATTCCTATTCAACGGAGTATTGAATTTGCTTCTAAATTTTCGGATATTATTACTGATAAAACTCAACTTCAAAGATTTTTAGGAAGCTTAAATTATATTTCTCCTTTTATAAAGGATCTTGCTAAGGATACTGCTATATTATATAAAAGGTTGAAGAAAAATCCAAAGTCTTGGACTGATAGTCATACAGAATCAGTCAAAAGAATTAAACAAAAGGTCAATAACCTTCCATGTTTAACTCTTGCTAACCTAGGTTGGGCAAAGGTTGTGGAAGTTGATGCCTCGGATATAGGATATGATAGAATACTAAAACAGCGTTCCCCAAATGATAAACAAGACTATCTTGTTCAATTCTATTCGAAAAAATGGAATACTTCCCAAAAGAATTATGTTATTGTGGCTAAGAAAATCCTTGCCATAGTAAAATGTGTATTAAAGTTTTAGACTGATTTATACAATCAGAAGTTTTTAATAATAACTGATTGCCAAGCGGCAAGATTTATCTTTAATAAAGATTGTAAGCATGATGTTTCTAAACAAATATTTACAAGATGGCAAGCATTACTAGCCCCATTTGATTTTGAGATTATTTATAAAAAAAGGGACAAATAATAGTCTCCCTGATTTTCTTACTATAGAATACTTGAATCAATAAATTCATTGTTGTTATTTACAGGATATGAGACCCATTTACAGGCCTCCTCAAGGACGAGGAAGAAGAAATGACAGAGGTAATATCCTCGCCCAAATTGAAAACCGACAGTTGGTAGCTGCTAATATAGTAGAAACTTCAGGTGTTAATACAGAACACCCAATGTATAAGGAATTCATGGATTTCATAAAATTCAAGCAGAAAGAAGGTAATACACCAATATACTCTTCAGTTATAACAGAAAAAAGTCATGAGAATTTAGAGGTTTATAACCAAAAGGAGGAAAAAGAATTAATAATTCTTTTAGAGCAATCCGACCTTAAATAGAAGGATAATCTATGGCAGTTAATGACAAGGTATTTCGATACAGTGTCATATGCCACTCCTTCTTATAAGTACAGGATGCATTATGAGGTAATACTCTCATCTACAGGATCAACTGAAATTTAGCATTTTTATCCTGCTAATAAAAGGAAAATTTATAATTTTTCTAAGATCATTATTAAAAAGGTATTTTCCTAAGATGAATGGGGACTTAGTACTTGAAAGGAAAGGAAATTTACCCATCCTGAACATAAAGTAGTGGTAAGATTCAATTACTAGGACTATGTTGAAAGTTTTAATAAAATATTCTTATATAGAAATCCTAATAGGAAACATTCTTGGTTCATAAAACTGTGTTCTAATATGATAGAGCAGTTGTTACGACCTAAAACTTAACCCGTCGTGATGGCGCCTATCGTGATACTAGGAAAGACGACCTTTCCAAAACACTTTCAAAATTTAAGAGAAATGACTTAAGACATTTAAAATAACCGGAGATTTTCATAAAAATGGGGGTAAAACCCAAATAAAATATAAGTGCGAAAAAATAGCCCGACATCGGGGTGTCACTGAGTCATGAGCATCTGACAACCAATCTAAAAACAGAGTCAACTATAGTTTGTGCCAAATGCCAATACAAGAGAGAAAAGATAAACGAAAGGAGAAACAAGGAATGCGGACGCCGGCAGCTACCTCGTAAGTCTTTGATAATCAGCTCGCGCACAAACTCAGCGACCGCCAGAACCGTACACACCTGGATCTGCACATAAAGTGCAGGGTGTAGCATGAGTACAACCAACTCAGCAAGTAACAGAATTAAATAAGGAACTGAGAAGCAGTGACGAGCTATAAAAATACAATTCATTTCAAAAGTATTTCAGTAAAGAGTGAACATGCTTTCAAATCTGGTGGTGTAAGTAAAATCAGTTCGAGCTCAAGTAAAAAGATAGGAATCTTCCAAAAATTTCACAACAATAACAGATAACAACTAAGTGCAACAATAAATAAAAGCAAGTACAGCCTCTCAAGGCAGCAGTCACTCAACTCATCTCAACAACTCATACTCTCGGCTCTCAGCCCTCAATACACACTCTCAATAGGTACCTGCGCTCACTGAGGGTGTACAGACTCCGGAGGGGCTCCTTCAGCCAAGCGCTATATTGCTGCGGCACGCAGCCCGATCCAATATTGTTGCGGCGTGCAACCCGATCCAATATTATTGCGGCGTGTAACCCGATCGAATAATATATATATATATATATATATATATATATATATATATATATATATATATATATATATATATATATATAGCCCGAAGGCTTGTTGCGGCGTGCAACCCAATCCAATATTATTGTGGCGTACAACCCGATCCAATATACCTCACAGCTCGCAGCTCGGCACTCATGCCCTATCTCAGTCACTAACCTCTCTAGCCCCTCGGGATCACAGAATATCATAATAATTAGCCCAAACAGAGAATACAAAAAGTATCAAGAAGAAATGAGAGGGAACAGAGATATAACACACAAGTAAGATTATGACTGAGTGCAAGACAACAATTAGCAGTCAATTCAATAAGTATTCTATCGTTGCGGGTCCCAACAGTGATATCAAATGACCTAAGCATGGTTTCTAACATGAAAGGCAGTCAATTTCTCAAAGACAAGGAAAAACAAGTAATAACAATGTTATTCGACTTTACAGTCTCACGGGACGGACCAAGTCACAATCCCACACGGTGCACACTCACACGCCCGTCACCTAGCATGTGCGTCACCTCCAAATATTCACATCATACAAATTCTCGGGGTTTCATACCCTCAAAACCAGATCTAAGACTATTTCTTACCTCAATCGCGCAGAAATCCTAGTCCGAAATGCCTTTGCCTCTCGAATCGGCATCCAAATGCCCCGAATCTAGCCACAAATAGTACGAGATAATCAATATTGGATAAAAGGATCAATTCCATAAGAAAACTACTAAAATATAGTCCAAAATCCGAAATCGGCTCAACCCGGCCCCACGTCTCAAAACACGACGAAAGTCACAAAACCCAAAATTCCATTCATTCACGAGTCTAACCATACCAATTTTATCAAAATCCGACCTCAATTACCCCTCCAAAATCCCAAAATTCACTCTCCAATTCCCAAGCCCTAATCTCCCAAATATCATCTCAAACACTCACCAACTAGATGTAAAATCAGTGGGGAAATACCATTATTGAAGATAAATAAGCACAAGGAACTTACCTTAGTGATTACTCCGAAATCTCTCTGAAAATCCCCAAAATCCGAGCTCAAAATGATGAAAATGGTGAAATATCTCGAAGTGTTCTATTTATAGGTTCTGCCCAGACTTCTCGCACCCGCGGCTCCATTTACGCATCTGCGGGCAAAGCCCCGCTTCTGCGTAAAAATCCCTAACTCTGCCTCCTCTCTTGCGATCAAGTGACCGCATTTGCGCTCTTTGCGGGTGCGGGAACTGCATCGCACCTACGGTCCTAAATCAGCTTCTACGACCATCGCAGGTGCGGGAATGCCATCGCACCTGCGTCCTATGCCTAGATCCTCCTTAGCCGCATCTGCGGCTCCTCCTTCGCTTCTGCGGGCTCGCACCTGTGGTTCCCACTCCGCAGGTGCGGTTACACCAGTAGCAGCAGCTTCAGTTGCAATTCCTCAACTCTCATCAAGCCGTTAACCACCCGAAATCACCCCGAGGCTTCCGGGACCTCAAACAATCATATCAACAAGTCATATAACCCCATGCGAACTTAGTCGAACCTTCGAATCACTCAAGGCAACATCAAAATACCAATTACACCCGGATTCAAGCCTAAAGAACTTCTAAACTTTCAAATTCCACAAACGACGCCGAAACCTACCAAACCAGGTCCAATTGACCTCATATTTTACAGACACGTCAAAAATGACACCACGAACCTATTCCATCTTCCAGAAATCGAATCCGAACCCGATATCAAAATTTCCACTGCCGGGCAAAATTGCCAAAATTCTAACTTTCGCCAATTCAAGCCTAATTCTACTACGGACCTCCAAATCACATTTCGGACACGATCCTAAGTCCAAAATCACCTAACGGAGCTAACGGAACCATAAAAATTCAAATCCGAGGTCATTTTTCCACAAGTCGATGCCCGGTCGACTTTTCCAACTTAAGCTTCCAATTAAAAGACTAAGTGTCTCAATTCACTCCAAAACTACTCCGGACCCGAACCAATCAACCCGGTAAGACATAATACAGTTGTAAAGAACAAAAGAAGAAGAAATGGGGCTATAACTCTCGAAACGACCGGTCGGGTCGTTATATCCTCCCCCACTTAAACAAACGTTCGTACTCGAATGGGTCTAGAAACATACCTAGAGTCTCAAATATGTGTGGATATCTACTCTGCATCTTTGACCTCAACTTCCGAATCTGCCGCTCCAAAATGGCCACAGGCTCCACATCATAAGTCATATCACCATCCAACTGAACCGTGTTGAAATCCAAAATATGGGACAGATCGCCGATATACTTTCAGAGCATAGAAACATGAAATACGGGATGCACACTTGACAAGCTAGTTGGCAAGGCAAGCTTGTAAGCCATTTCCCCGATCCACTGAAGTACCTTAAAAGGCCCAATGAACCGAGGGCTCAACTTGCCCCTCTTCCCAAACCTCATAACACCCTTCATGGGTGATACCTTCAGGAGAACCTTCTCCCCGACCATGAAAGACACATCACAGACCTTCTTGTCAGCATAGCTCTTCTACTTAGACTGTGCCGTGCGAAGCCGCTCCTGAATCAATTTCACCTTGTCTAATGCATCCTGGACCAAGTCTCTACCCAAGAGCCTAGCCTCACCTGGCTCAAACCATCCCACCGGAGATCGACACCACCTCTCATATAAAGCCTCGTACGGAGACATCTGAATTCTCGACTAATAACCGTTATTATATGCAAACTTCGCGAGCGGCAGAAACTGGTCCCATGAACCCCCAAAATCAATGACACAAGCGCGTAACATGTCCTCCAATATCTGGATAGTGCGCTCGGACTGTCCGTCCATCTGAGGGTGAAAGGATGTGCTCAACTCAACCTGAGTACCCAACTCTCACTGCACGCCCCTCCAAAACTGCGATGTAAACTGTGTGCCTCTATCTGAAATGATGGAAACTAGGACACCATGAAGGCGAACAATCTCTCGGATGTAAATCTCAGCCAACCGCTCTGAAGAATAAGTAGTACCAACTGGAATGAAGTGCGCGGACTTGGTCAGCCGATCCACAATCACCCAAAATAGCATCGAACTTCCTCGAAGTCCGTGGGAGCCCAACTACGAAATTCATGGTGATCCGCTCCCACTTCCACTCTGGGATCTCTAACCTCTGAAGCAAGCCACCCGGTCTCTGATGCTCATACTTAACCTGCTGACAGTTGAGACACTGAGCCACAAAATCAACTATATCTTTCTTCATCCTCCTCCACCAATAGTGTTGTCTCAAATCCTGGTACATTTTCGCGGCACCCGGATGAATGGAATGCCGCGAGCTGTGGGCCTCCTCAAGAATCAACTCCCGAAACCCATCCATATTGGGTACACATATACGACCATGCATCCTCAACATGACATCATCACCAGTAGTCACATATCTAGCATCACCTCGTCGAACCCTATCTTGGAGGATGAGCAAATGGGGGTCAGTATACTGACGCTCCTTGATATGATCATAAAGAGAAGACCCAGATACCATACAAGCCAATACCCGACTCGAAATATCCAATCTGACAAGCTGGCTAGCTAAGGCCTGAACATCCAATGCCAAAGGTCTCTCTACTGCTAGAAGATACGCTAAACTTCCCAAAATCTCCGCCCGGCGACTCAAAGCATCGACCACCATATTGGCCCTTCCGGGATGGTACAAAATGGTGATATCATAGTCCTTCAGAAGCTCCAATCACCTCCGCTGACGCAAGTTAAGATCCTTCTGTTTGAACAGATGCTACAAACTCTGATGATCAGTATAAATCTCACAATGAACCTCGTATAGATAGTGCCGCCAAATCTTCAAGGCGTGAACAATAGCTGCTAACTCAATATTATGGACATGATAGTTCTTCTCATGGGTCTTCAACTGGCTCTAAATATAAGCAATCACTCTACCCTCCTGCATCAGAACACATCCAATACCTATCCACGAGGCATCACAATACACTGTGTAAGAACCAGAAGCTGATGGTAGAACTAGAACTGGAGTCGTGGTCAAAGCAGTCTTGAGCTTTTGAAAGCTCTCCTCGCACTCATCCGACCACCTGAATGGAGCACCCTTTTGGGTAAATTTGGTCAAGGGCGATGCAATAGATGAAAAACCCTCCACAAAATGTCGGCAATAGCCCGCCAAACCAAGAAATCTCCTAATCTCCATGGTTGAGGACGGTCTGGGCCAACTCTGCGCCGCCTCTATCTTTTTTGGATCCACCTGAATACCCTCGCTGGACACCACGTGCCCCAAGAACGCCACTGAACCGAGCCAAAACTCACACTTGGAGAACTTTGCATAAAGCTTCTCCTCCCTCAATCTCTGTAACACAATCCTCAGATGCTGGGCATGTTTCTCCTGGCTACGAGTACACCGGGATATCGTCAATGAATACAATAACGAACGAGTCCAAATAAGGCTGAAACACACTGTTCATCAAATGCATGAACGCTACTGGGGCATTAGTTAGCCCAAAAAACATCACAAGGAACTCATAATGGCCATATCGGGTCCTGAAAGTTGTCTTAAGAATATTCGAATCTCGAATCTTCAGCTGGTGATACCCTGACCTCAAATCAATCTTGGAGAACACCCTCGCCCCCTGAAGCTGGTCAAATAGATCATCAGTACGTGGTAAAGGATACTTGTTCTTGACTGTGACCTTGTTCAACTGCCTGTAATCAATGCACATCCTCATAGAACGATCTTTCTTCTTTACAAATAGAACCGGTGCACCCCAAGGTGACACACTAGGCCAAATAAACCCTTATCAAGGAGTTCTTGAAGCTGTTCCTTCAACTCCTTCAACTCTGCCGATGCCATATGATACGGTGGAATGGAAATGGGCTGAGTGCCTGGCACTAAATCAATACCGAAGTCAATATCCCTATCAGGCGGCATGCCCGGCAGGTCTGCAGGAAACACATCCGGAAAATCACTCACCACCGGAACAGAATCAATGACAAGAGTCTCTGCACTAACATCCCTCACAAAAGCCAAATGGGATAGACAACCCTTCTCAACCATCCGCTGAGCCTTCAAGTATGAAATCACTCTACTGGGAACATAGTCTATAGAACCGCTCCACTCAACTCTCGGCAAACCAGGCATTGCTAACGTCACAGTCTTAGCGTGATAATCTAGAACAACATGACACGGAGATAACCAATCCATACCCAATATCATATCAAAATCGACCATACTGAGCAGCAAAAGATCCACTATGGTCTCCAAACCCCCAATAGTCACCACACATGACCGATATACGCGGTCCACAATAATAGTATCACAAACAAGAGTAGATACATAAACAGATGAAACTAAATACTTATGGGGTATATCCAAAAAATGAGCGAAATACGAGTAAACAAATGAATAAGTTGAACAAGGGTAAAATAATATAGAGGCATCTTTGTGGCAAACTGAGATAATACATGTAATCACAGCATCTGAAGCAATGGCATCTGGTCTGGTAGGGATGGTATAGAAATGGGCCTGGCCACCCCCTGATCTGCCTCCCCCTCTCGGGCGACCCCTAGCTGACTGGGCTCTACCCGGGCTGGCTGAGCGGGTGGTGGAGGGGCCGGTGCCGATGACATAGACTGGCTCCTCTGTGGAGTTGGACGTCCCACTATATGGGGACACTCTCTCCTCATGTGACCAAATTCCACACACTCATAAAAACTCCCCGGTGCTGGTGCAGGGGACTGAAGGGAGCCCCGGGCACCGGGATAACTGGCAGAAGGACCTGACATAGACGAACCCTGACTCGATGGAGCATTGGACGAACTCTGCGCTGGGAGGGCACCGAGAGATGAATGGCCCTGCTGATAACTATGAGAACCCTGTCCAGATGATGCACCACGGTGACCTGGACGAGCCGTCTGGGTATGTCTAAAAGGACGACCTCTACAGTGCTGGAACTGGCCCCCAGAAGGAGCACCGCTAAATCCTCCCTGTCCACGAGGCCTCTTGGCCTCCCTCTCAACCCTCTCCTGACTGCAAACCATCTCAATCTGACGAGCAATGTCAATAACCTCATCAAAAGTATCACCAGACACTCTCTCTCTGGTCATTAGCATTCGCAGCTGATAAGTAAGGCCATCTATAAACCTCCTGATCCTCTCCCTATCTGTGGGAACCAACCATATAGCATGACGGGCAAACTTCGAGAATCGCATCTCATACTGCGTCACAAACATATCACCCTGACAAAGCTACTCAAACTATTTACGCAGCTCCTCTCTGCCGGACTGAGTCATGAACTTCTCTAGAAAGATAACGGAGAACTGCTGCCAGGTAAGAGGCGCTGCGCCGACCGGCCTACGCCTCTCGTAAGACTCTTACCAACTGAATGCTACCCCAGAGAACTGAAAGATAGTGAATAAGACCCCACTGATCTCCAGAATACCTATTGTACGGAGTATCCTCTGACACCTGTCCAAGAAACCCTGTGCATCCTCTCCCTCTGCACCACTAAAAGATGGAGGTTGGAGTCTCCCAAACCTCTCCAATCTATGCTGCTCATCCTCAGGAATAGCAGGAACCACATAGTCCTGAGCAGCTGCAACCAGCTGGGCTGGTGGTACCCCCGGTGTCTGGAATCCCTGTACCACCTGCTCTCGTGTACGGGCAACGGGAGTCTGAGTACCTCCCCCGACCTGATAAGTGGTTGCTGCGGCCGGAATAGAGACCGCCTGAGCAAGACTGGTACACACAGTCAGAATCTGAGCTAAGGCCTCCTGAAGGTCTAGAATCACAATAGGCACATGTGGTGCCTGAGCTGGTGCATCAACAACAGGAACCTGGTCCTGATATGGGACAACTGGTGGATCTGCAGGTACTGCCCCAGCTATTGTGCGGGCTGCACCTCTTCCCCTACCGCGACCTCTACCGCGACCTCGGTCTCTCGCGGCCCTGGTTGGGGGTACTGGTAGCTGTCCATCCTTCCCGGTAGTACGAGTCCTCACCATTTGTGAGAGAATGAAACAACAGATGTTTAGTTGCTAGAATCAACAGATTCGCACGACAAGAATTCAAGAATGTGGAGTTTCCTAATGATTCTGCAGCCTCTCAAAGATAAGTACAGACGTCTCTGTACCGATCCGCAAGACTCTACTAAACCTGCTCATGACTCGTGAGACCTATGTAACTTAGGCTCTGATACCAACTTGTCACGACCCAAAACCTAACCCGTCGTGATGGCGCCTATCGTGATACTAGGCAATTCGATCTTTCCAAAACACTTTCAAAATTTAACAAAAATGATTTAAGACATTTAAAATAACCAGGGTTTTTCATAAAAATGGGGGTAAAACCCAAATAAAACATAAGTGAGGAAAAATAGCCCGACATCGGGGTGTCACTGAGTCATGAGAATCTGACAACCAATCTAGAAATAGAGTCTACTACAGTCTGTGCCAAATGCCAATACAAGAGAGAAAAGATAATACGAAAGGAGAAACAAGGACTGCGGATGCCGGCAGCTACCTCGTAAGTCTCCGATAATCAGCTCGCGCACGAACTCAACGACCGCAAGAACCATACACACCTAGATATGCACATGAAGTATAGGGTGTAGCATGAGTACAACCAACTCAGCAAGTAACAGAATTAAATAAGGAACTAAGAAGCTGTGACGAGCTATAAAAATACAGTTCATTTCAAAAGTTTTCAGTAAAGAGTGAACATGCTTTCAAATCCGGCGATGTAAGTCAAATCAGTTCGAGCTCAAGTAAAACAGAATCTTCCAAAAATTTCACAACAACAACAGATAACAACTAAGTGCAACAATAAATAAAAGCAAGTACAGCCTCTCAAGGCAGCAGTTACTCAACTCATCTCAACAGCTCATACTCTCGAATCTCAACCCTCAATACACACTCTCAATAGATACCTGCGCTCACTGGGGGTGTACAAACTCCGGAGGGACTCCTTCAGACTAAGCACTATATTGCTGCGGCGCGCAGCCCGATCTAATATTGTTGCGGCATGCAACCTGATCCAATATTGTTGCGGTATGCAACCCGATCCAATAATTAATATATATATATATATATATATATATATATATATATATATATATATATATATATATAGCCCAAAGGCTTGTTGCGTCGTGAAACCCGATCAAATATTATGGCGGCGTGCAACCCGATCCAATATACCTCACAACTCGCAGCTCGGCACTCAGACCCTATCACACTCACTAACCTCTTCAACCCCTTGGGCTCACAAAATATCATAATATTAGCCCAAACAGAGAATACAAAAAGTATCAATAAGAAATGAGAGGGAACGAAGATATAACACACAAGTAAGATTGTGATTGAGTACAAGACAATAATTAGCAGTCAATTCAACAAGTATTCGACTGCTGCGAGTCCCAACAGTGATATCATATGGCCTAAGCATGGTTTCTAACATGAAAGTCAGTCAATTGCTCAAAGACAAGGAAAAATAAGTAATAACAATGGCTATTCGACTTTACAGTCTCACGGGACGGACCAAGTCACAGTCCCTCACGGTGCACGCTCACACGCCCGTCACCTAGTATGTGCGTCACCTCCAAATATTCACATCATACAAATTCTCGGGGTTTCATACCCTCAAAACCAGATTTAAGACTGCTACTTACCTCAACCGCGCATAAATCCTACTCCGAAATGCCTTTGCCTCTTGAATCGGCCTCCAAATGCCCCAAACCTAGCCACAAACAGTATGAGATAATCAATATTG